>NC_091371.1:21479418-21560039 GCF_038502225.1 Cherax quadricarinatus | reverse complement strand
CAGAGGGCAGAAGAGGGGTTGTTGAGGTGGTTTGGTCATTTAGAGAGAATGGATCAAAGTAGAATGACATCGAAAGCATATAAATCTATAGGGGAAGGAAAGAGGGGTAGGGGTCGTCCTCGAAAGGGTTGGAAAGAGGGGGTAAAGGAGGTTTTGTGGGCGAGGGGCTTGGACTTCCAGCAAGCGTGCATGAGCGTGTTAGATAGGAGTGAATGGAGATGAATGATACTTGGGACCTGACGATCTGTTGCAGTGTGAGCAGGGTAATATTTAGTGAAGGGATTCAGGGAAACCGGTTATTTTCATATAGTCGGACTTGAGTCCTGGAAATGGGAAGTACAATGCCTGCACTTTAAAGGGGTTTGGGATATTGGCAGTTTGGAGGGATATGTTGTGTATCTTTATACGTATATGCTTCTAAACTGTTGTATTCTGAGCACCTCTGCAAAAGCAGTGATAATGTGTGAGTGTGTTGAATGATGATGAAAGTATTTTCTTTTTGGGGATTTTCTTTCTTTTTTGGGTCACCCTTCCTCGGTGGGAGATGGCAGACTTGTTGAAAAAAAAAAAAAAATATATATATATATATATACACACATACATACATACATCCTCCATGGGGAAGTGGAACAGAATTCTTCCTCCGTAAGCCATTCGTGTTGTAAGAGGCGACTAAAATGCCGGGAGCAAGGGGTAGTAACCTCTTCTCCTGTATATATTACTAAATGTAAAAGGAGAAACTTTCGTTTTTCCTTTTGGGCCACCCTGCCTCGGTGGGATACGGCCAGTGTGTTGAAAGAAGAAAGAATACATATTATCAAAATCAGGTGAAAATATGCAGTATATGCTTAGAATATTACTAGAAACAAAAATACACCATGCAGAAATAATATTAGCAATGACTTAGAATATTACAATGAAGGTGGTAATAATCTATATACTGTACTTACAGTATACTGCATATTTTTTATTTCTTTTTCCCAAACCTAACATTCCCTAGATTAGATACTGTTTTACAGATTAAGTTAATTATTTCTCCTTTAAAAATACAACACTTACTTTAGGCAATGATATATGGTTCAAGGGATCAAGGAAAGGCAAAGTTCTTAAATTCTGAAAGTGAAGCTTGGAAGACCTATTCATTAAATATACATTTGCAGACTTGTGCAGATAGATCACACATTTAAGTTGAAGTGGTATTGGGTAAGGTGCTGATGAAGGACACTGAACCAAACAAAGTGCAGTTACTCTCCCCTTTATTGGATTAAACCCAATTACTGCCCACCTATTCCATTTCCCAAGCACCATACAACCCTTGCAGGTTGAGCACTTCCCCATGGATATACTGCAATAACAATCTACTAACCTGCAGTGTGAGTTCAGTGCCAGGGAAAGGAGAGTCCCCTAATCCATTGCAGGTAGAGACAGAAGCAGAGGCTGTGCAGGATGGCGATTGGTTCTGAATTATCATGAGTGTTGTGCGTGATGGTAACAAACTTGGATATTGTGGCTCTGGCAAGGTGCGCAATGTCATCAGGTGCAGTGTACATGGCAGTGGGCGAGTTATGAGATGTGCTGCCGAATTCAGTTGGTCGGCGTCTAGACCTTCGTTGATGAGTTGAGTAGTTGGGTAATTAAGATCATTAGCAAGGTGGTGAGCTGCGAGAGAGAGACGAGCCACTGGTTCTGGGCCCTGCGTATCTTCAACTAACAGCCAATACCGACCCACAGTCCGTTTCTGATCTGTTACTCCCTCCCCCATACCACGGGCATCGTCGTAGAATGTCCTCCTTTCCACCATTACTTCAAGCCAGCCCTGTTGCCAAGCAGCAGCTCCAGCAGCATGATCTGTCAGCAGTGTGAGTCGTCTTCCCGGTCCATTATCCTCAATCATTGCTGCTGAAGTAATAGGGAAATAGTTGCCTTGGATACCAATGCGCTGAACACGAACACGCTTCTGCATGTTGAGGCCACTCTGATCAGTATATAGAGTAGGTTCTGCACCATTATCAATGTCCGTCATAATACGCATGAACATTTCTGTTTCACGGAAATGTGGTGGAAACCCAGGGGTCTCTGTACTATTATAACGGGCACCTAAGTTAAACACATTTTCCATATAAATGGCAGATGCAAGAGGCTGGTGGACCACGTGAAGGATGCGAGTGGTATGCATTAACACTGACCCAAACATCACACTAAGTTCTGATGCCACTGGACCAGAATGAATGAAAAGGCGTGGCTTAGCACCTGCTAATACATCCTCCTCAGGCTCTCGAGAATTAGGGTCTGGCTTAAATAAGTAAGCCCCTGATTTAAACTGAGCAGAGGGGTATGCAGCATAACGGACCGCAGTCTGTGTGACTCGACCGGTGACCTTGTCCGTTATGGAACGAAGCATTCCTGTAGTGCCGTCAAACAGCAATTTGAGATGATCACTCTCAAGTTGAATGTCACCCGGAAGGACATCACGTGTTTCAAATGGTGGGGAATAATTCTGATCGGGTGCAGGAGCATAATTATTAGAGTATACTGATGCACGCAAATCTGTCGTAGATCGAGAAGTGTGGTGAATACTATATGTAATCACACTTAATGCTGGCAGATCTGCAACAAAGAGCAACTCAAACTGTGAAGAGAGGATGGCCATACCGTTTCCGGTATCATTCCACACTGGATTTATTTGAATTGGCACTTCATGACCATGCTCTTCAGTAACTCTTATATCAAGGGAAGAGACCAAAACTTTAACTACTTCATAACGGCGTTGCCCCAGGGAATTGAACATCACTATAAGGCGAGGCTGATCACGTGGTATAGCTAACGGCAACTTGCGAGGTAACCGCTCGTATGTTGAACGTTCAAAGTCTGGATGAAGGTGATGAAGAGGTGCAGCTCGATGGTCAAGAGCAGCCATAGCTGCTCGTGTCAAAAGCAGTGCTTCAGCTGCTTCCCCGGCCAATGCCAAGGTGTCGTGCAACCCTTCGTGAAGTTTAATAGCATAATCGTGCATCACATAAGCTTTAGATGTCCCCGTTATGGCATCGTGGTGTTGAAAGAGAGCTAAATTTCGTCTAGCACGCACTAATTTTTCGTAATCTTTTTCCAAAAGTTGCACCACTCTAGCTTGGCCTTCCTGCACAGCCCAAGCATATGCCCAGGTGTACAGGATCTCTGCGGAACGTAAGGAAGCTTCTAATTGTCGGTCTAACACTTTCCAATAAGGTCTAGTAGTAAAATAGCCACTCCAATAGGCAGGCCGACCTTCACTAAAGATATCACTATACACAAAGAAGTCCCCTTGAAGGCTCGGATAATCACGCATACGATTTTGTACTTCGGCAAAGTAATCTTTAAGTGTTCCAAACTGTATAGTAGCATGATATTTAGGGTCACTGTTGATGTGAGTTAAAAGACGATGATAGCTAGAATACTGTTGGTCCCATTCTGATGCATGATCATAGCGAAAGTCATCTCCTATAGGGACAAGGACAACATTATGGGGATAGAGAGAACCTGTGCGACCATACTGCTCCAAAAGCAGTTCGGCTTTTTTCTTTACGTTGTGATCATCTATAGGCACAGACTTTATGGTGTATTCTGTATACTCCCCAGGGACCTGCAAAGAATTAATGCATATTAGCAGGCATGGTAGCAATCAACAATCACTCGTAAATTGAATTACCAGTTTACCTGGAGAGAGTAAATAGAAAATCTTGGCAACAAGTAGAAATAGAAAAATTAATATTAACAAATCAGTGGAATGGTTTATTTACAATTATGTCTTGAGTTTGAAAAACTCTAAAACTGAATAAATAATAAAAATTAGACACTCCGAGTTTACCTCTGCTCCTATACGTACTCATTAACAGGGAATCACAATTTTTTTTTTCTTTAACATGCTGACCATTTTCTGTCAAGCCAGGGTGACCCAAAAGAAAGAACAACCCGAAAATAAAGAACAAACTTTCATTATCAGTCAACACTTTCACCATCACTCATACATAATCACTGTCTTTGCAGAGGCACCCAGATACAACAGTTTAGATAGTCACTCCAAACTGCCAATATCCCAAACCTCTCCTTTAAAGTGCAGGCATTGTACTTCCCATTTCCAGGACTGGAAGTCTGGCTAACTGGTTTCCCTGAATCCCTTCACAAAATATTACCCTACTCACACTCCAACAGTTTGTCAGGTCCCAAAAACCATTCGTCCCCATTCACTCATATCTAACATGCTCATGCACGCTTGCTGGAAACCCAAGCCCCTCACCCATAAAACCTCCTCACCCCTCCCTCCAACCTCTTCAAGGACAACCCCTACCCCGCTGTCCTTTCACTATAGATTTATACATTCTCCAAGTCATTCTACTTTGTTCCATTCTCTCTAAATGATCAAACCACCTCAACAACCCCTCTTCAGCCCTCTGACCGATACTTTTAGTAACTCTACACAATCCTCCTAATTTCCACACTATACACACTGCATAATATTTACACCACACTGCCCTTAGACAGGACATCTCCACTGCCTTCAGCCGCCTCCTCACTGAAGCATTTACAACCCAAGCTGCACACCCATATAAGAGTGTTGGTACCACTACACTTCTGTACATTCCCTTCTTTGCCTCCATGGATAACGTTTTTTGTCTCCACAGATACCTCAATGCACCACTCACCTTTTTTCCTTCATCAATTCTATGGTTAACCTCATCCTTCATAAACAAGTCAACTCCTAAATATCTGAAAGCATTCACTTCTTCCATACTCCTTCTCTGGAATGTGATATCCAATTTTTCTTTATCTAAATCATTTGATACCCTCATCACCTTACTCTTATCTATACATGTATTTACTTTCAACTTTCTACCTTTACACACCCTCCCAAACTCATCCACTAACCTTTGTAACTTTTCTTTAGAATCTCCCATTTTGCATTTTGATTCCCCATAATTTAATCCCACCCCATTCCCCAACACCCAAGCATTTACTTCTTTTACAACCCCATCCATAAATATATTAAACAACCATGATGGAATTACACATCCCTGTGTAAGACCTACTTTTACTGGGAAATAATCTCCCTCTTTCCTACACACCCTAACCTGAGCCTCACTATCTTCATAAAAACTCTTTACAGCATTTAGTAACTTACTATCTATTCCATATACTTGCAACATCTGCCACACTGCTCCCCTATCCACTATCATATGCCTTTTCTAAATCCATAAATGCAATGAAAACTTCCCTACCTTTATCTAAATACTGTTCACATATATGCTTCAATGTAAACACTTGATCTACACGTCTCCTACCCACTCCGAAGCCTCCTTGCTCATCTCCAATCCTGCTCTCTATCTCGCCTCTAATTCTTTCAATAATAACCCTATCGTCCATATCATACACTATCTGGTATACTCAGTTAACTTATTCCCCTATAATTATTACAATCTCTTTTGTCCCCCCTTCCCTTTATATATTGGAACTATACATGCTCTCTGCCAATCCCAAGGTACCTTCCCCTCTCTCGTACATTTATTACACAAAAATACCAACCACTCCAACAATATATCCCCCCTTGCTTTTAACATTTGTCTTGATCCCGTCAGTTCCAGCTGCTTTACCCCCTTTCATTCTATGTAATGCCTCATGCACCTCCCCCACACTCACAGCCTCCTCTTCCTCACTCCTAAAAGATGTTATTACCGCCTCCCTTTTTTCATCGACATTTAAAAGTTCCTCAAAACATTCCCGCTATCTACTCGATACCTCCAGCTCCCCATCTACTAACTCCTCTACTCTCTTTTAAGCTGACAAATCCATTCATTCCCTTGGCTTTCTTAACTTATTTATCTCACTCCAAAATTTTTTCTTACTCTCAGCAAAATTTCTTGACAGTGCTTCTCCCACTCTATCATTTGCTCTCCTTTTGCACTCTCTTGCTACTCTCTATTACTCTCCATACTTTGCCCATCTTATATCACTTCTGCTTCATAAAAACTCTCATAAGCTACCTTTTTTTTCATTTATCACACCTTTTACTTCATCATTCCACCAATCACTCCTCTTTCTTTGTGCACCCTTCCTCAAATAGCCAGAAACTTCTGCCTCACATTTTTAAAACTATCCCACCCCTCTTCAATCCCCCCCCCCCATTACCCATACTTGCATACAATACTGACAAGATGATGAATTAGATTCATTCTTCACACTACTCCATGATACAAGCCTTCCAACAGCAGAAGAAAATATAGTTTTCTCAAGTGTAATATGGTCTATTGTACTATTGTGTAATTATTACTGCTGTTATCCTGGCTGGGTTTTACAAAGAGCATCAAACACTGCATGCTGTGTGCAAGTTTGGATAAAAAATAAGAAGTGAAATTGGGTTATGATTCAATCGCCTATTTACAAGCAGGCACCATGGGAAATACCTGTCCAATGTATCATACCACATACCCTCAAAGTTTAAATTTAATATTTTATTAACACATCGACTGATTCCCACCAAGGCAGGGTTGTCCGAAAAAGAAAATCTTTCATCGCCATTCACTCCATCACTGTCTTGCCAGAGGAGTGCTTTACACTACAGTTATAAAACTGCAACAGTAACACCCCTCCTTCAAAGTGCAGACTCTGTACTTCCCATCTCAAGGACTCATGTTCAGTCTGCCAGTTTCCCTGAATCCCTTCATAAATGTTACTTTGCTCTCACTCCAACAGCATGTCAAATATTAAAAAAAATTTGTCTCCATTTACTTCTACCAAATAGGCTCATGCATGTTTGCTGGAAGACCAAGCCTCTCACACAAAACCTCCTTTATACCCTCCCTCTAACCTTTTCTCGGCCAACCCCTACCCTGCCTTCCCTCCACTACAGATTTATAAACTCTCAAAGTCATTCTGTTTCATTCCATTCTCTCTACATGTTTGAACCACCTCAGCAACCCCTCCTCAGCACTCTGGATAACAGTTTTAGTAATCCCGCACCTCCTCCTAATTTCCAAACTACGAATTCTCTGCATTATATGCACACCACACACAGCCCTCAGACATGACATCTCCACTGCCTCCAGCCTTCTCCTCATTGCAACATTCACCACCCATGCTTCACACCTGTATAAGTGTGTTGGTGTAACTATACTCCCATACATTCCCCTTTTTGCTTCCACGGACAAAGTTCTTTGTCTCCACAGACTCCTAAGTATACCACTCACCCTTTTCCCCTCATCAATTCTATGATTTCCCTCATCCTTCATAGACCCATCTGCGGACACGTCCACTCCCAAATATCTGAATACATACATTCACTTCCTCCATACTCTCTCCCTCCAATCTGATATCTAATCTTTCATCACCTAATATTTTTATCCTCATCACCTTACTCATTCCTATATTCACCTTTAATTTTCTTCTTTTACATACCCTACCAAATTCATTTACCAAACTCTGCAACTTCTCTTCAGAATCTCCCAAAAGCAGTGTCATCAGCAAAGAGCAACTGTGACAACTCCCACTTTGTGTTAGATTCTTTAGCAAAATTTAAAATGGTAATGTAATTTTTTACTTAATCTGATCCAGGATACAGCCTCCCTACCAAATGCAGGCCTACCTTTCTTGGGCAATGACAATTGTTTCAAGGAGGGCAAGGGGACAAACAAACTCAAAGTTTGACATTAATACAGATCAGGCCTGTGTTAAATCACACACAGGACTGATCCAGGGGGGTAGAACTGCCCTGTCCCCACCCCTAGCTCATGCCCAGGCTACCAAGTATAGTAGAACACATTCTAATACAGCTTACATCTATTTACTGTTCCTACATATCTTTAAAAATGAACCCAAACGTCTTTACACATAGTAAAAAAAAAAACAAATAGCATCAGCAGTTTATATCTTCCTTCACATTAACATCTCCGATATAATACTTCTGACGTGTACTGCCCGAAATGTACATACGTATGTGCTTGTGACTTTTTGTGCTTAACAATATTTTATTAAATGTAAACTAATAATACTGTACAAAGAAATAAAATGTTTGTTCAGTTATGATCCACACTAATTCATTGTCAATTTCTATAATGATCTGCTGGATCACCAACAGCCTGACTGGGCAATGATCAATCTGCTATTAACGGACAGAGAATCGAGTCTCCAATAATCCTTACACTGAATAACCCACACAGGTTTAGCATTTTATAAAATATAATAAAAGCATTCTCTTTCTTTCACAAACCTATACAGCAAAAATGGTCACTGCTTCTATAGAGGCAGACCATAACAGACCTGAGGAGTGACTTCTAGGAGCTGTGGAGTTAGAGGACATACTGGGAAAATAAGAGATTGTGATGGAAATATTCAGTAAAAGTACCTTCAAGGGACTTCCTTAGTTAAAGGACTTTTGATACAAGTAATTGAAGCTACTACTGCTGTCCTCTGATTAAACCTAATTACTTTCCATTCTCAAGGTGCTGTATGGCCACTCAAGGTTTAACACTTCCCATAATATAATAATTGATATGAAACTACTTTTTTGAGAATGTAGACAAAACTTTACCTGAAAATCAGTTAAAGGAATGCAATGAAAGATTTATTTTTGTTTTTTTTCAACAAGTCGGCAGTCTCCCACCAAGGCAGGGTGACCCAAAAAAGAAAGAAAATCCCCAAAAAGAAAATACTTTCATCATCATTCAACACTTTCACCACACTCGCACATTATCACTGTTTTTGCAGAGGTGCTCAGAATACAACAGTTTAGAAGCATACACATATAAAGATACACAACATATCCCTCCAAACTGCCAATATCCCAAACCCCTCCTTTAAAGTGCAGGCATTGTACTTCCCATTTCCAGGACTCAAGTCCGACTATATGAAAATAACCGGCAATGAAAGGTATGTGGAACAATTTATATATCTCGAATGATGAGACATTAAATGTGAATGTACACAGAGAATAAAGGACTACTTAATACCTATGACTTACTTTTAGAAGTTTCAAATGCTCTAAAATGTCAAACTCTTGCATTCTGGCCAGTGGTCAGATTTTCTTGTAGACTGGTCTAATCAGATATTGCTGCCCATGACCTGAAAGCCTAAATAATGGCTATAACCTGGTTGACATGGCATTTTCTAAATAAATTACCTGGAGTTTACCTGGAGATGGTTTGGGGATGCAACATCCACATGGTTTGGTCCCAGACCAATCTTTATAGTGGATGGTTTGATCAACTGAGTTTTTCATGGTACAGTACAGTGGAACCCCAGTTTTTGTCTTTAATCTGTTCCAGAAGGTCAGCCAAAAACCGATTTGTATGAAAACTGAAGTTATATTTCCCATAAGAAATAATGTAAATCCAATTAATCTGTTCCAGACACCCAAAAATATTAAAAAAAAAAAAACATTTTATAGAAATTAAGTATAGTTTTACATACAGAAAACAATGAGAAATAAATAACTAATGAAATGGATAAATGAACATTTAACATCACTTTTACCTTTATTGAAGACACTAGTTGGCATATGGAACATGGCAAGGAGGGGAGAGGGAGGAGAGGTTATTGTTTGGAAGGGGAATCCCCCTCCACAAGGACTTCAGGTATCAAAACCCTATCCAGGGTTACTTCCCTTCTTTGTCTTTTACTGGCACTAGGACCAGCTTGAGAGCCACTGGACCCCTGTTGCACAAAAAATCTGTCCAGAGAGGCCTGTTTCTGGCATCTCTAAGATTTGCCTAAAATGGGACACGGCATTGTCATTGAACATGTTACTGACACGGCTTGCAACAGCTTTGTTAGGGTGATATTTCTCCACAAAACTTTGCACCTCACTCCACTTTGCACAAATGTCCTTAATTGATGAAGAAGGCACATTCTTCCCTCTCTCTTCCTCTTCCTCTGAAGCAATTTCCTCAGATAAGGTCTGTTGCTGTTCCAGATGAAGGTCTTGCAGTTCTTCAGTGGTTAGCTCTTCCCTATGGTCATCCACCAACTCTTCCACGTCCTGGGGCCTCACCTCCAACCCCATGGACTTCCCCAGACACAATAGATTCCACAACTGGCATAGGGCCATCAGGGTCAGCCTCAAACCCTTCAAAATCCTTCTGGAGGACACATCCTTGCCACAATTTTCTCAAGGAAAAGTTAATCATCCTAGAAGTCACTCCCTGCCAAGCCATATATATAAGGCTTATGCAATTGAGGATACTGAAGTGATTCCTCCAGAATTCTTCTTAGGGTCAATTCAGTGTCTGAGGTCACTTCAAAGCACCTTTGAAACATTGCTTTGGTGTAGAGTTTTTTGAAGTTTGAAATGACCTGTTGGTCCATGGGCTGGATGAGAGGAGTGGTATTAAGGGGCATGAACTTCACTGTGATGAAACTAAACTCCCCAACAATTGGTCTTCCAAGTCTGAAGGATGAACAGGAGCAGTGCCCATTACAAGGAGGCACTTGAGTGGCAATTTATTTTCCAGGATGTATTTCTTCACACTCGGACCAAGCACTTCACTGACCCACTCAATGAAAATTTGCCTCGTGACCCATGCCTTATTGTTAGCCTTCCACATCACACACAATTTACTCTTGATGACATTTTTCTTGAACACTGGGATTTTCAGAGTGATACACCAGTAAAGGCTTCACTTTGAAATCCCCACTAGCATTACCATAGAACAAGAGTTAGCCTATCCTTCATAGGCTTGTGTCCTGGCAGTACCTTGTCCTCCTGTGTGATGTAGGTCCTCTTTGGCATTTTCTTCCAAACGAGACCTGTTTCGTCACAACTGAAGACTTGTTGGGGGAGGAATCCTTCAGCCTCTATGTACTCCTTGAATTCATCAACGAATTCTTCGGTCCCACGTTCGTCCAAACTTGCAACCCAGCCATGCCTTACTACACTGTGTATGCCACTCTGCTTCTTGAATCTGTCGAACCAGCCTTTGCTGACCTGAAATTCGCTAACAGCAGCACTCGTTCCAGGCATTTTCTTTACAAGATCTGCATGCAAATGCCTTGCCTTTTTGCAAATTATCGCCTCCACAACACTATCTCCTGCTAACTGTTTTTGGTTGATACACACCAACAACAACTTCTCAACATCTTTGATTGCTTGTGATCTCTGTTTCATTAGCACATTTACCCCTTATGCAACATCATCTTCCTTGATTTCTTTTTTCTTCACCAGGATGGAACTGATTGTTGATTTGGACTACCCATACATCCTGGCGAGCTTGGCCACACTTATGCCACTTTCGTATTTTTCTAAGAGTTCTTTCTTGAATTCTATCGTTTTTGTCATCTTTACCAAAGGGCTGGCACTCGGAACTTTCTTTGGCCCTATGGTGGCTTATTTAGCAGTCGCAACCACAAAAAAACAATGTATTATTACGAAATGTTTTGGATGAATGAGCAGAGAAACTCACTGAATGAGTAACGAAGGCAGACTGAATCACAAATGTATAAGCAGCCCCATCCCACAGGCAGGCAGATGCATCTGGTGCGGACAATTTCCAAGCGGATGTACGAAAACAGAAAATTTCACCGAGAAGTGGTCGAAAACTGAATTGTACGATGACCGGACGAAAACCGGGGTTCCACTGTACTGACTTTTTTTTTTTTATTAGACTAGGTTTCTGATGCTAGTCACATACAGTCCAGCATTTACAATAGCCTGGCTGGTCAAGAAATGACATGAACTTCAGTTCTCTTCAAGAGAGCTAGAGGTCTGTTAGTAATCCCAATTATGTACCAAGGGAGGTTGTTGAAAAATACTGGTTCCTTTATGCTTATTGACTTAATTTTTAGTGTACTCATTTAGGTATTTCGTAGGTCAATCGCTAGCACACTCAGCTCTCACACCGAGGTCCAGGGGTTATTTCATGGTATGGGTGGAAATATCAGGATACATTTCCTTAAGACACCTGCTGAGCATGTTCACCTACCAGTAAAATAGGTACCTGGCTGTTAGATGACCAGTGGGGGTCACATCCTAGGGACAAAACTGACCTAATTTGCCTGAAATGCTCTGCATAACAAGGGGCTCTCTATATGGCAGTATGTCACTGATGTCAGCTAGGCCTGTATACCTTGTGAGGAGGTGAAAGTATTCAGATATTTGGGAGTGGACGTGTCAGCGGATGGGTCAATGAAAGAGGTGGTGAATCATAGAACTGATGAGGAAAAAAGGGTCTGTGGAGACAAAGAACTTTGTCCTTGGAGGCAAAGAGGGGAATGTATGAGAGTATAGTTTTACCAACGCTCTTATGTGGGTGTGAAGCATGGGTGATGAATGTTGCAGTGAGGAGAAGGCTAGAGGCAGTGGAGATGTCATGTCTGAGGGCAATGTGTGGTGTGAATATAATGCAGAGAATTTGTAGTTTGGTAGTTAGGAGGAGGTGTGGGATTGCCAAAACTGTTGTCCAGAGGGCTGAGGAAGGGTTGTTGAGGTGGTTCGGACATGTAGAGAGAATGGAGCGAAATGGAATGACTTCAAGAGTGTATCAGTCTGTAGTGGAAGGAAGGCGGGGTAGAGGTCGGCCTAGGAAAGGTTGGAGGGAGGGGGTAAAGGAGGTTTTGTGTGCGAGGGGCTTGGACTTCCAGCGGGCATGCGTGAGCGTGTTTGATAGGAGTGAATGGAGACAAATGGTTTTTAATACTTGACGTGCTGTTGGAGTGTGAGCAAAGTAACATTTATGAAGGGATTCAGGGAAACTGGCAGGCCAGACTTGAGTCCTGGAGATGGGAAGTACAGTGCCTGCACTCTGAAGGAGGGGTGTTAATGTTGCAGTTTAAAAACTGTAGTGTAAAGCACCCTTCTGGCAAGACAGTGATGGAGCAAATGATGGTGAAAGTTTTTCTTTTTCGGGCCACCCTGCCTTGGTGGGAATCGGCCAGTGTGCTAATAAAAAATAAATAAATATGTACTTGTAAAAATAAAGATTATTTATTACAAAGAAAATCTCCAAGACTGTAAGCATACTATCAAAGATAAGGTACTACATTCCGCAATCAGCTCTCCTGGCACTGTACCATTCACTTATATACCCTTATCTTACATATGGCATTTGTGCATGGGGATCAACAACATCCAATCACCTAATAACCCAGCAAAAGGCAGCAGTAAGAATGATAACAAATTCCCACTCCTGCCAGCATACTCCACCAATTTTCAAAAGTCTGAATCTGCTCACCATTAAGAACATCCATACTTATCCATGTGCCTACTACATACACAGAACAATACACACAAATGTAAACCCTCCACTCAAACTTCTCCTCACCAACCTAACCAGGACACATGACCACAACACAAGACACAGATCTCTTTTTGATATAACTCGTGTCCATATCACACTGTAAAAACTCTATGCACATAAAGGGCCCCAAAATATGGAATTCATTACCAGAAGATATTAAAGTAACCCAGTCTGAAAATCAATTTAAGACTCTTCTCAAAAGCCATTTAATCACCCTAGACTAAACGCTAAATACTCAGTACACATATACTCACTTATGTACTCCCACATCGTAACTTCAACAATCACTTTGAACCTTTTATCCATTGTTGACAGGAATATAATTGAATCAGTTTTCACAAAAAGCATTTTTGAATATATGAATATATCTTTTGTCTTACACAAATTTTGATTCATTTATAATTAATAATCTACTGTACAACTATAAAATAATTACTATCCTACTGTACAGTGATATAATCCTTAGTGTTAAGTAGTCTATAAGCCAATAATGTTAAGTTGGCCCATAATGCCTAGGCATAATAGAGGCTCTCTCTGCATTGCAACCTACTATTGTAAATACAAAATCTCAATGTACTGTTTGCAAAGACAAATAAAGAAAAATAAATTATTATTACTCTGCTTTTCATTGTGGGCAACCTTGCACTGTCTGCCAGGCCTTTTGCTTTCAAAGAAAAATTTGGGACTAATCCCTCTAAGAATTCTCCAGTGGTAAATTATAATGCATCTTTCTTGCCTACATTCCAGCATCACACATCAAGGACTTTCAGCATTTCCAATAATTTAAATGCTTGACTGAATTTATGAAAGCAGTGAATGTTCTCTGGCCCTTCACCAGAACTGCAATCTTATCTGACTTATTCATTTATTTATTTTATGTCTTAGCAAACAGTACATTGAGATTTTATATTTACAATAGTGGGTTGCAATGCAAAGAGAGCCTCTATTATGCCTAGGCATTATGGGCCAACTTAACATTATTGGCTTACAGATTACTTAACACTAAGGATTTTATCATAGTTGTACAGTAGGACAGTAGGTGAGGGTTTGTAGAGGGTATGTTGGCATACAACAATGTTCCAGCCTAGAGAGAACAAGTGACTTTCAGAGTGTTAGTTCCCTCATCCCTCCAGTTTTCTCTAGAAAACTTCTATCCATGTTCTAGGGTAGAAGTTATGGAGAGACCTTCAAAGAACAACCCTTGAGGTTGGCAAGAGGCCGTTGATCCAGGGAACTGAACCCGAGTTTCCTCTCCTTGGACTGAAACTGATTAACACCTCCCTCCCTCCCACCAGGCACTGTGTCACACTTGTGCTATCCACTGCCCCGCTGCACTCCATGACCTAATAATCACCCCTCTCCCTACACAATACTCCTGCATCCTTCCCTGCTCAGCGGCACTGTATGACCCTTGTAGGTTCAGCGCTTTTGATTATAATAATAATAATAATCACACTTGTAGAATTAGCTCTTCCTCATGAATGCAATAATAATAGTAATACATGTTATGGACCATGAATGTTGACAATGTTCTCTAATGGTTCTTATGGCACTCTTGCTTTTTCTATGGGTATATAGTACATCATTTATTAATGCTCCCTGAAACACGCAATGAACCCAATTTTTATATAAAACTGATTATGCAGACTTAATTCTGTATGCCTCACTGATTTTAAATTCTTGTGATCTATAGGAAGGAAATCTATGCAAATTTGGGGGATCAACCATTGCAGCCTGACCTGAGGCAATCTTCCTATATATCTCTCCCTTCTCTGTTCCAGGGAGTACATTCAAAGTGGTTCATAGTAGTATAGTGTTATTGATTTGATGCTGGCAAACAATCTTGGTACATTTTCCACAAATGATATCTCTCTTGCCTAGAAAACAGCTGTGATTACAAAACAATATTGTATTCAAGACATGAAAGAACAACTGACTGGAAAAGTAACACCAACACCTAAGAAAGCAAAGCAGTGTGGCTGATTTTCACTGGAGTAATCACCTCCTCCCCAGGATGCAACCCACAATGGTTGACTAACTCCTAGGTAGCTATTTACTTCTAAGTGAATAGGGGCAGCAGGACTTAGGAGACATGCCCACGACAGAACCAGGGTCCTTTTCATTATGAGCCAAACATTACTGTACCACTGAGAAAACTTATTGCAGTATTCTATCATGCTGCAACTTATACTGGCAACAAACATGGTGTCTGATGTGACAACAACAACGGCTACTCCTACATCTTTACAGTTCCCTGCCCCTACAACAGCTCCTATTATGGCCTAACTGCTTATACTGCTGCACTGACCCACATGGAACAAGTAAAGACCAACATAAAGCTGCTAAAGATGTAAAAAGCTGACCAAACACCAGCCTGCTGCCAGACGACATCCCAGCCAAGCAACAGTTATCACTACAATAACTCCATAACTCCACTAGTGTTCTCAGGGGATACAAGAATAGAGAAAGCAACACCAAGACAGACACGAAACCTCTTAGAAAACTGTTACCCATAATGTCTCCCCTGAAGGACGCCAGTGAATCTTCCATCCCCCTCACCCCCGCTCAGACCAACACAACAACAATGGCGGACGACTCCAAAACCTTCTTCGGATTTTCTCAACACTCATCCCCATCCATGACTTGCACCCAAGCTGACTTGTCTACTACTACGGATAACACCCGAGACCTCTTCACCGCAAACAGCAACATAGATTACAACTTGTCAACACCCAAAGGTATAGCCCAGGAATTCAGTCCTCGACAACGACCAGACTCCATTGATAACATTCTACAGGAAAATAGTATGCTAAGACGACAAAACGAAACATGAAAAACTCATTATGGACCTGGAGTACTCACTACATACCCAAAACATGAGAATTAAAGCTTTTGAATATCATTTTACAACACAAGACTCAAAGATTAGTGAACTAGAAAATAAACTGACATCATTAATAAACTCGTCTGAACAACACGCAAACCTACATTCAACTATAGACACACTTGCTAAACAAATAAATTCCCTCACCACCAAGCTGTCAGAAGCTACACAAGACTGGAAGTTAAACATGGAATCCCAGTGGAATGCATGCTTCCAGTATCAAAGGGATATGATTGAACAACACAAGCTCCTAGACTCTGTCATTTTAACCAGTTCTACCTTACCACCAGATATAAACAATGAGAATTGCACCATCAAAGCACTCCAACTAATAAATGCTGAGATAAAAGTTAACATTAAAACCAGTGATATCAAGGAGGCCCGACTGCTAGGCAAGCCGGGTCAACAACAAAGTGTTAGGTCAAAATTCAATTCCATTGACGTAAAAAATTATCTAACAAGTTCCTCCATCAAGAAACGGAGTAATGTGTATACGAGTGCCTGACTAAAAAACGTCAGAACCTATTATACAGACTTCGAAAACTTAAGCATGACAATGCATCAATAAAACAGTGCTTTACTAGTGATGGCATTATCGTGGTAAAATGATCAGACATGGATCATAGGTTTGAAATAACAAATGATCAAGAACTAGCATGTTTCCTCTCATTCACTGGTTTGACTGAACCTTGTTAAGACATATCTCAACACATTATCAACCATGTTCAGTGCTGTATTTTAGTAGAATTTACCCTTATTCTAATCCATATTTTCACGACTGTTAGTGAATAACGGTAATTAATTCCCAGCTACTTAAGACGCCTAAGGCGCTATTCCAGGTACTTAGGTGTTTTATTCTCTGTCTTATTTTATACTTGAAACCATAACTTTTAACTTTGAAATAATCAAGGTGCTAAAGTGTTTTATTTTAATTATCAGTAGCTCCATTATTTTTTAGATTTAAATTAACTATCTTAGTTCATAAGTTCATAATTGGTAGTGGTTTAACTATCTTAGTTCATAAGTTCATAATTGTTAGTGGTTTAACATCATTGCTTTGGTCTTTTTGTTCTTTAATAATTGTAATGGCTATTTCTCTACGTACCCCTTATGAATGAAAGCATCGATCCTGATATCAACCTCTTATTGAACAACGCACACAGTCCAAAGAGTAATTGCCATTACTACACTGCTAGTCAGGCTAATACCCTTCTCAGTGTCAGCAAGAACATTAGTCTTCAGCTACAATGTTGGATCACTGAGTAAACACTATGATGACCTCATTGCACTACTTAAGTCTCTAAATGCTACTATAACTTTCATTATACTTACTGAAACCTGGCTCAGACAAGATCTGACAGACATATTTACCATACCTAGTTACACAGCTATACATAACTGTAGGCCTGACCAATCAGGAGGAGGCACTGCCATCTGTTACTCTGATGAACTAGAATGTGTGAAATCAACTAATGCACGGGACGAAAACGGTGAATATATAATAGCTAAATTCACATCAAGAACACTTAAGAAATCTATAGCAGTTGGTGCAGTCTACAGATTACCACACTCAAACACTTACACTTTCAGCAATAACCTTAGAAATATGATAGAGTCAGAGTTGAATAAACACCATCTGATACTAGCAGGAGATTTCAACCTCAACCTTATCCAAGCAACCGACCCTCCAGTAGCTGATTTCACAAATGCTATGAACAACAGCTTATTGCTACCCACTATAACAAAGCCAACAAGAATCTCTGACACTAGTGCCTCGTTACTCGACCATATCTGGACCAACATAATATCCCCACTACAAGCAGGTATAATCACAGATAACACCACAGACCACTATCCTACTTTCCTCATAACCAACTTATCTAAACTGCCTCAAGAAACAAGGAAGATCTCATTTCGCCTGCATGATGAAACATCGATAAACAACCTAAAACTAGCTCTATGTGCCATTGATTGGCAGAGAGAGTTAGATGACAGCAATCATATTGATAAAGATATAAAAAAAATTTTATGTAAAAACCCTAAACCTCTACAGCAAACATTGCCCAATCAAAACAAAACAGATCACAGAAAAGAGGCTAAACAGCCCATGGCTAACTAGAAGTATCCTCAAATCTATTAATAAAAAACACCAACTTGAAAAGCAGTTCAGATTAGGCTTAATTACTAAAGAATTTACTAAAAGATACACATCAATACTAACAAAATTAATACATAATACTTATTACTGCACCTATTACATACATAGAACACTTAACTCTGATATTAACCCTCCCCTCAAACATCTCCTTGCCAACTCTGGAATTCATTACCTGTAAATATAAAAGAAACAACCTGTTTATAAATTCAAGTCTCTTCTCAAAGATTACTTACTCACCCAAAACCAAATAAATACTGAATAACTGAACATTATAAATTGTATATCTTAAATGTTTCTCACAATTATATCACATAAATGTTAAACCTAAAACCCAATCTAACTTTATTATTTTTTAAATACACTACCTAACAGAATCACTACCTAACTGAATGCAACCATATGACCTGTCTTTGTAATACTCACTTGTGCTTTATAGTTATCTGTTTACATTAATGTTTTATCAATGATTTCATCATTGCTTAGTAGCAGCGCTGTATAGTCCTTGTGGCTTAGCGCTTCTTTTTGATTATAATAATAATAATAATCATTGCTTAGTTAATCTTAAGTTAATTTTAAGCCAGCCCGTAATGCTATGCATAGTATAAGTGGCTTTGGCATACTGCTCTTATCTGTATTTTTTTTGTACCTCTGTATGTGTGCACAAATTGGAAATAAATAAATAAATAAATAAATAAATGTATTACGAAAATAGATTTAGTGAAATGAAAAGTGACATGAAAAGTACCTGGCAAACCCTCTCCAAAATTTTGGGCTCAAGGAAACCGACTGGGAATAGAGAGAGAAACTTAACTAAACCAGATGAACCTCACATGCAACCTATAGACACAGCCGACAAATTTAATATCTTCTTCTGTACTGTAGGATCAAAGCTAGCAAGTCAAATTCCTAGCTCAAATACGCATCCGAGCGAGTACCTCACTGGCAACTATCCAAATACTCTATTTCTAGCTCCAACTAATCCCACTGAAGTCTCACTCATCATTAAATCATTAAAAAACAAATCAGGTGATCTAGATAACTTGCTGCCATTCATATATAAAAAAGCTGCACCAGAATTGTCACCCATTATTGCAACAATGTTTAACAAATCTATAGCATCCTCAACCTTCCCATCCATACTCAAGACAGCAAGGGTCACCCCAATCCACAAAGGTGGAGATCCAACTGATTTGAACAATTACAGACCCATATCAAACTTGCCCTTACTATCCAAGATATTTGAAAAAATAATACACAAGCGACTTTACTCCTACCTTACATCCAACAACATACTTAACCCATGCCAGTTTGGATTTAGACCAAAAAAAAAACATGAATGATGCTATTATACAAATGCTTGACCTAATACACACAGCTCTTGATAAGAATGAATATCCCCTGGGACTCTTTATCGACCTAAGAAAAGCGTCTGACACAGTTGACCACAATCTCTTGCACCTCAAACTGAATCATTAAAGCATAATTCTAATACTCCAACTACTTTTAATTGTCATTGTTGTATTCAACGACCATTCTACCTCATAGTCTTAATTGTATTTAATATCTACAGAATCTATCTCCTTTTTTACAACTTACCACATCACTGTTCCATCTTATTTTTTTATAAACTAACCATAACTTGTCTTCAATAATTCTACCTCACTTTAAAAAATACTCAATTGCCCAATTTTATTCTAAATCCCTATTATTGCCCAATTTTACCTTAAACTATATTGATCAAACTTATTGTAAACTTCTTTTATTGACCATTTTTATTCCATACTTTTTTAACCTAGTATTTTCAACTACAACTTTTATATTATCCTATCTACCATCTTACTAGCATATTATAACCAAGTCATTGCCATTTTTATTTTTATCATTTTTTTTATTGTTATTTTGCTACCTTAATTTGTGTATTTTATCCTGTCAATTTAAATCTAATTATACTCTAATTCTTGTAAACAACTTATATAAGACCTTAGTGCAATTACAACTGAGAGTCTTGTTCCTTTATTATATTATTAGATTAATCACAGTTTTACTCTAGCTCATTCTAGCTCAATACATAGTCAATACCAAATTCACTATACTAGACCATAGTGCATTTACTAGTGAGGGACTGGTGCTATTTGTAATTTGTATTTTTATATTATTAGACTAAACCTAGTTATACTATAGCTCTTTCTAGCTCAATACATAGTCAATACCAAATTCACTATATTAGACCATAGTGCAATTACTAGTGAGAGACTGGTGCTATTTTTAATTTGTATTTTTATATTATTAGATTAAATTCAGTTGTACCATAGCTCATTCTAACTCAATACATAGTCAATACCAAATTCACTATATTAGACCATAGTGCAATTACTAGTGAGAGACTAGTGCTATTTTTAATTTGTACTTTTATATTATTAGATTAAACCTATTGTACTTTAGCTCACTCTAGCTCAAAACATAGACTCCACAAAAGTCATTATTAGACCTTAGTGCAATTACAAGTGAGAGTCTTGTTCTATTTTTAATTTGTATTTTTATATTACTAGTTTATACCTAGTTGTACTTTAGTTCATTCCAGCACAACACATAGACAACATCAACTTCATTATGTGTAGTAGTGACTATACCCTACATGACCAAAATACTCTAGCTATATACTTGTCCAAACTTCCTACCACTACAGATATCAGTACTAGAACTCAACACACAACTCAGGATATAAATAACCATAATTTAAACCTAGAAGATGATTGATCACGTTGACCCTGATCTAAACCTCCATAATCTGACACCCAATCAAAACCTATTTATTACACAGCATCACAAGCCACCACTATCCTAAACAATGCTAAAAGTCTATCAGTACTTAACTACAACATCAGGTCCTTAAGCAAACACTATGATGACCTCCTAGCACTCCTTGAATCACTAAAGACACCCTTCTCCTGCATTATTCTTACTGAGACCTGGCTTAAGCAGGACACAATAGATATCTACCCTCTACCAGGATACACAGCAATTCACAACTGCAGACCAAACCAAGTTGGGGGTGGTATTGCAATCTATTACTCTAACCAATTATCTTGTCTTAGCACCACTTGCTTTAGTGATGAATATGGGGAATACATTTTTGCTAATTTTACTGTAAAAAACCTTAAGACGCCTATAACAATCAGTGCCATTTACCGGATACCTCACACAAACATCCCAAATTTCAGTGAGAAATTAAAGTCACTAATAACAAACAGACAAATGAATAAGCACCACCTTCTCTTAGCTGGAGACTTCAACATCAACCTTGGCTTACTAGATGATCAGCCTGTAACTGATTTCATCAACAATATGAACAACACACTTCTCATACCAACAATAACTAAACCAACCAGGCTCACTGAGACAAGTGCAACCATAATAGACCACATATGGACCAATATACTAGCCCCCCTTAAATCAGGGATAATCACAGATAGCACTACAGACCACTACCCTACCTTCCTCCTGACAAACATTAGTAAACCACCACTTGAATACAACAAAGTCTCATTTAGACTCCATGACGAGGCCTCAGTAAGGAAGTTCACAGCTGACCTAGAGACTGTTGATTGGCCTACAGAATTCTCCAAGGCCAATGGTATTGATGACTGGACAGACATTTTTCTTAACAAATTACTTAGACTATACAACAAACATTGTCCTATAAAAACAAAACAGATCACAAACAAACGGCTTGGTTGCCCATGGCTAACCAGCACCATTCTGAAATCCACTGACAAGAAACACCAATATGAAAAGCAATATAGACAGGGCTTAATACACAAAGATACTCTTAAACACTATTCATCAGCTCTCACCAAAGTAATAAAAAAAGCCAAACAACTATACTACTCCAGTAGATTCAGACACTAGAGGAGATATAAAAAAGACCTGGAAAACACTCTCTCAGATTCTAGGGACCCACAAACTGAGAAAAACCAAGAATATTGTCCTAACTAAACCTAATGAAACACCACTACATCCCACTGACACAGCTAACAAGATAAACGACTTCTTCTCAAACATAGGATCTAATCTCGCCAGTAAAATCCCACATACCAATGCCCATGCCGGGGACTACCTAGATGGGAATTTCCCTAATTCCTTCTATCTTGCACCAACTGAGCCCATGGAAGTCATTGAGATCATAAAGTCACTTAAAAATAACTCGGGGAATCTGTCTCATGTCCCACCATTACTGTACAAGCGAGCGGCCCATGTCCTTTCGCATGCTATTTCATTACTTTTTAACAAGTCACTAGAGACTAGCACCTTCCCGAAACTACTCAAGATGGCAAGGGTTACACCAATACATAAAGGTGGTGACCCTACAGACTTAAACAACTATAGGCCAATATCTAACTTACCATTGCTATCCAAAATCTTTGAGAAACTCGTGCACAGGAGACTGTATTCATTTATAACGGCTCAAAACATACTCAACCCCTGCCAGTTTGGATTCAGGAAAAATAAAAGCACTAATGATGCAATCATAAAAATGCTAGATCTGCTTTACACAGCATTGGAAAATAAGGAATATCCACTAGGAATTTTTATTGACCTAAGAAAAGCTTTTGACACAGTAGACCACGACATCCTACTCCACAAACTTGATCACTACGGTATAAGAGGCCATGCGCTTGCTTATTTCAAATCTTACATTACTAATAGGTATCAGTACGTCACCATTAAAGACACAGCATCAGCAACACGGCCACTTGATACTGGAGTTCCGCAGGGAAGTGTCCTTGGTCCCCTGCTCTTCCTCATATACATCAATGACCTTCCAAACGTATCCCAACACCTGAAACCCATTCTCTTTGCTGATGACACAACTTATGTCATCTCTCACCCTAATCTTGCCACCCTCAACACCATTGTGAATGAGGAGCTGATTAAAATATCGACTTGGATGACAGCCAATAAACTTACGCTTAACACTGACAAAACCTACTATATTATGTTTGGTAGCAGAACAGGAGATGCACAAATTAACATTAAGATTGACAACACTCTAATTACCAGAAATAATGGGGGAAAATTCCTAGGCTTATACCTTGACAACAACCTGAATTTCAGCACCCATATCCAGCATATAGCCAAAAAAGTATCCAAAACGGTTGGGATCCTCTCCAAGATACGATACTACGTGCCGCAAAATGCCCTTCTCACACTATACCACTCACTTATTTATCCATACCTCACCTATGCTATTTGTGCTTGGGGATCAACTGCAGCAACACACCTAAAGCCAATAATAACCCAACAAAAAGCTGCAGTAAGAATAATCACTAAATCCCATCCCTGGCAACACACACCCCCACTCTTCATAGATCTAAACTTACTCCCAGTCCAGTACATCCACACTTACTACTGTGCAATCTATATCTACAGGGCCTTAAACTCTAATATCAACCTTGACCTAAAACGCTTTCTTGATAGTTGTGACAGAACCCACAGGCATAACACCAGACACAAACATCTCTACGACATTCCCCGTGTCCGACTAAACCTTTACAAAAATTCAATGTATGTCAAAGGCCCTAAAATCTGGAATACCCTACCTGAGAACTCTAGAACTGCAGACACATTCATCACCTTCAAAACTACCATTAGAAAACATCTTATCTCCCTGATACACCCCGTCAACTAACTACACGAATACCACCTGGTGGTTCACACTTACACTCACTCACTCATTTGACCATAAACAGAAATATTAATCTCAGTCTTAAAATAATGAATCCTGTTATACTCCAATACTGAAACTATGTACTGTGCCAAAACAAAAGCATTCACATTGCTAAACTCACAAACTAGTATTTAGTCACTTAGCCATAATACCAACTTACCTCATAATTTGTAATATTTTACAATTAAGAATAAAACTAAGTATGCCCGAAATGCCTAGCCATGCTAAGCGTTCTAGTGGTACACTCTGTAATCACAATTTTACTACATGTAAACCAAACAATAACAAAATTTCTGTAAACTCAGCATTGTAATCCTTATAGAGAATAAACTTTGAATTTGAATAAGAGGACATTCTCTTGACCACCTAAAATCCTATCTTAATGACAGACACCAGTATGTACATACAAATGGAGTCAACTCCGCTATCCTACCTGTAGCTGTAGGAGTACCCCAAGGTAGTGTCCTAGGCCTACTCCTCTTTCTCATCTACATCAACGATCTCCCCAATGCATCCCAACTCCTTACACCAGTTCTATTCGCTGATGACACTACATATGTCTACTCCCATTCAGACCCAGCTGTGTTTGAAAACACTAAACAATGAACTGCTGAAAATATATGATTGGATGATGACCAACAAACTCACACTCAACATAGACAAAACTTACTTCATGCTGTTTGGCAACAGAGCCTCAAATATTCAACTCAACATACTGTTAAATGGTTCCCCTACATCAAGACACTCAGAGGGCAAATTTCTTCGTCTTCTCCTTGACTGTAATCTTAAATTTCAGTCCCATACCCATCACATAGCCAAGAAAATTTCCAAATCAGTAGGAATCCTTTCCAAGATATGCTACTATGTACCACAAACGACTCTCCTTACCCTGTACCACTCTCTAATATATCCTTACCTCATCTATGGTATCTGTGCCTGGGGCTCAACCACAGCCAACCACCTTAGACCCTTAATAATCCAACAAAAAGCTGCTGTGCGGGTGATAACCAGCTCCTGTGCTAGACAGCACACCCCACCATTTTTCAAAAGACTCAACTTGCTAAATATACAAGACATACACTCTTATTATTGTGCCTACTACACATACAGAACTTCAAACTCCACTGGAAACCCTCCCCTAAAACTACTCCTCGACAGTTACAACAAAGTGCACAGTCACAATACAAGGTATAAGGCCCTTTTCAACATCCCTCCAGTAAGATTCTCACCATGCAAGAACGCTATACATATAAAAGGCCCAAAGACCTGGAACTCACTACTGGAAATAGGTCAAGGATCCCTAGACAACTTATAAATTTAGGACTCTGCTAAAAAATCATCTTATCTCACAATATTAACCAAATCAACCAAACATCTGACTGACTAGTTTTATCATGTGACCTCCTGGCTTTTAATTCTGCCATTCCATAAGATATTACCACCTGCACCATTCCTTGTAAATTAGTCCAAATAAGACTGTAAAACAGCTAACCACTATTCTATGTTTAGTTTTAAGTAATAATTACTATGTACTATTATCTTATCTAGTTTTAATTAGTTACTATGTACATGTATGTATTAGGATTAGTTTGCCCGAAATGCCTCAGCATGATAGTGGCTATCTTTGTACTTAGCCAATCAAAACTGTAATTACACATTGTAATCTTTACAAAGAGATAAACTTATTATTATTATTATTAACCCTTTGAGGGTCGCCAGGCCCTCTCAGAGACTTGTTCTCAGGGTTGCCAAAATTTAAAAAAAAAAAAATTATTTTTTCTTATGAAAAGATAGAGAATCTTTTCCTGATCATAATGACACCAAAAGTATGAAATTTGATGGAAAACTTACGGAATTTTGTTCTCGCGAAGTTAGCGGTCTCGACGATGTTCACGCATCGGCGATTTTGCCCACTTTGAGCCCTATTTTCGGCCAATTCCAGTGTACTAGTCGACAAAAATCATAACTATTTCGCTAGAACTCCGTTTTTTCTATCGAATGAGTACAAGAAACCACCCATTTACCAATTTCAACTATCCAATAAAGTGGTCAGAATTTAGCAACATTGCCAATTTCACACAAATTTCAAAAGATGCCAATTTCCAAATAGGGTCCAGAATAAACAAGAAGGACATTCCTGGCACTAAAATAACATTTCCTCTGTTCATTAGTCACATCCCCATGCCCCTCTTACATTTCTTTTGCTTTCCACTTTGAATTTTTATTCTCACAAAAAATAAAAGATTTACTGTTATGCAGACTACTGTATTAGTGTAGAAATGGTATAAATAATACCAGCGCACTTGTGAAAGAATATTAGATTCACCAGTTGACGTGTATTGGACGCGTGGCATGATTTGTTTACTTTTGAACTTTGGCAAAAATCAAACATTTCTGCTACTTTGAGCTCAATTTCAAGGTACTTTTCATTGTGAAACCAATCAAAATCATCTCAATTTCTGTAACACGTCTTCCATTCTATAAAATAAGACCAGGAAAACTAGAATGCAACCATAAATACCATACGAAAATACAGTGCAAAGTTGCTGTTTTAAACCAAAAACACGGTCAAAGTTTTTTTTTTTTTTCTCATTACGCACTGTGTGCTGCAGGATTTTTTTTATACTGCGCACAATGACCACATAGACCCATTCTTTCATATGTAGGCCTACCAGCTTTCTCTTGCTAGATTTGAGGGCGCTAGAATTTGTGTGTACTAGTACATCAAAAACCCTGGCGCATAAACCGTACTAGTACGGCCGAAACCCCGAAAGGGTTAAATACAAAAGTTCCTAGCAAGTCAAGAATACAAGGACATCTTACTGTTTTGGCTTTTTCAAACAAATGACATAGCTCCTCTATGTAACCAAGGATAACAGCAAACCAGGTATATAATAGTAATGCGAATAGATAACTAACATAACAAACATTATTATTTGCTTGAGCTTTACATTAAAAAAGTTCTATATATATTTTAAAGAGCTTTAAAAATTCACAATAAGAGTTCTATAATGGCCAACCTTGCGGAAGTCATATCCAAGGCAGATCTGAGGATGAGGGCCACAGGAATGTTTGATAGAGTAGATATCATAAGGGCGGTTGTGACAAAGGATATCATTATCTCCTGCAGAGTCCCACACTTGTCTCCACTGAAAGTCTCCGAGCTGCTGTTCAGCTAACCACTGTTTCCATGCATAGTGTATCCGCTGAACGACAGTAGCCTTCACTCCTGATTCTTGAAGTAAGTACGGCACTGCCGCACCATGTCCGAAAGGATCAACGGACCAACCACTGACTGGCTGTACTCCTAGAACATTAGACAACCACTGGTGACCTGCCAAAGTTGAAGTCATGATAATTTTGTGTAACATGAAATAGTGAAACATTTATTAAAAAGAAGCTTGTGTGCTGTACAACAATACTGTACGATACATAAAAAAGAAATACGTACATTAAAACATAAATACAACATTTAATATTTAAGTTCACAATAAATACATTACAACAAAATACAGATTGAACAAAAAAAGGCAATGTTCACAAACAATAAAGTTTCACATAACTGACCAATATAAAAATATTTTGAGGAACTTTTAAATGTCAATGAGGAAAGGGAGGTGGTAATTTCATGGACTGGCCAGGGAGGTATACCCTCTTTTAGGAGTGAAGGAGAGCAGGATGTGAGTTCGGGGGAAGCGCACGAGGTATTACGTAGAATAAAAGGGGGTAAAGCTGCTGGAACTGACAGGATCATGACAAATGTTGAAAGCAGGGGGGAATATAGAGTTGGAGTGGTTGGTATTTTTGTATAATAAATGTAGGTAATAATAAATGTAGATATAATAAATTGTAGGTAGTAGGTTGGTAGACAGCAACCACCCAGGGAAGTATTACCGTCCTGCCAGATGACTGTGAAACAGAAACCTGTAACTGTTTTGCATGATGGTAGGATTGCTGGTGTCTTTTTCTGTCTCATAAACACGCTAGATAACAGGGACATCTTGCTACTCCTACTTACACTTTGGTCACACTTCACAGACACATACATGCATATATATATATACATACATCTAGGTTTTTCTCCTTTTTCTAAATAGCTCTTGTTCTTCTTTATTTCTTCTATTGTCCATGGGGAAGTGGAAAAGAATCTTTCCTCCGTAAGCCATGCGTGTCGTATGAGGCGACTAAAATGCCGGGAGCAATGGGCTAGTAACCCCTTCTCCTGTAGACATTTACTAAAAAAGAGAAGAAAAACTTTATAAAACTGGGATGCTTGAATGTGCGTGGATGTAGTGCGGATGACAAGAAACAGATGATTGCTGATGTTATGAATGAAAAGAAGTTGGATGTCCTGGCCCTAAGCGAAACAAAGCTGAAGGGGGTAGGGGAGTTTCGGTGGGGGGAAATAAATGGGATTAAATCTGGAGTATCTGAGAGAGTTGAAGCAAAGGAAGGGGTAGCAGTAATATTGAAGGATCAGTTATGGAAGGAGAAAAGAGAATATGAATGTGTAAATTCAAGAATTATGTGGATTAAAGTAAAGGTTGGATGCGAAAAGTGGGTCATAATAAGCGTGTATGCACCTGGAGAAGAGAGGAATGTAGAGGAGAGAGAGAGATTTTGGGAGATGTTAAGTGAATGTATAGGAGCCTTTGAACCAAGTGAGAGAGTAATTGTGGTAGGGGACCTGAATGCTAAAGTAGGAGAAACTTTTAGAGAGGGTGTGGTAGGTAAGTTTGGGTGCCAGGTGTAAATGATAATGGGAGCCCTTTGATTGAACTTTGTATATAAAGGGGTTTAGTTATAGGTAATACATATTTTAAGAAAAAGAGGATAAATAAGTATACAAGATATGATGTAGGGCGAAATGACAGTAGTTTGTTGGATTATGTATTGGTAGATAAAAGACTGTTGAGTAGACTTCAGGATGTACATGTTTATAGAGGGGCCACAGATATATCAGATCACTTTCTAGTTGTAGCTACACTGAGGGTAAAAGGTAAATGGGATACAAGGAGAATAGAAGCATCAGGGAAGAGAGAGGTGAAGGTTTATAAACTAAAAGAGAAGGCAGTTAGGGTAAGATATAAACAGCTATTGGAGGATAGATGGGCTAATGAGAGCATAGGCAATGGGGTCGAAGAGGTATGGGGTAGGTTTAAAAATGTAGTGTTAGAGTGTTTAGCAGAAGTTTGTGGTTACAGGAAAGTGGGTGCGGGAGGGAAGAGGAGCGATTGGTGGAATGATGATGTAAAGAGAGTAGTAAGGGAGAAAAAGTCAGCATATGAGAAGTTTTTACAAAGTAGAAGTGATGCAAGGAGGGAAGAGGATATGGAGAAAAAGAGAGGGGTTAAGAGAGTGGTGAAGCAATGTAAAAAGAGAGCAAATGAGAGAGTGGGTGATATGTTATCAACAAATTTTGTTGAAAATAAGAAAAAGTTTTGGAGTGAGATTAACAAGTTAAGGAAGCCTAGAGAACAAATGGATTTGTCTGTTAAAAATAGGAGAGGAGAGTTATTAAATGGAGAGTTAGAGGTATTGGGAAGATGGAGGGAATATTTTGAGGAATTGTTAAATGTTGATGAAGATAGGGAAGCTGTGATTTCGTGTATAGGGCAAGGAGGAATAACATCTTGTAGGAGTGAGGAAGAGCCAGTTGTGAGTGTGGGGGAAGTTCGTGAGGCAGTAGGTAAAATGAAAGGGGGTAAGGCAGCTGGGATTGATGGGATAAAGATAGAAATGTTAAAAGCAGGTGGGGATATAGTTTTGGAGTGGTTGGTGCAATTATTTAATAAATGTATGGAAGAGGGTAAGGTACCTAGGGATTGGCAGAGAGCATGCATAGTTCCTTTGTATAAAGGCAAAGGGGACAAAAGAGAGTGCAAAAATTATAGGGGGATAAGTCTGTTGAGTATACCTGGTAAAGTGTATGGTAGAGTTATTATTGAAAGAATTAAGAGTAAGACGGAGAATAGGATAGCAGATGAACAAGGAGGCTTTAGGAAAGGTAGGGCGTGTGTGGACCAGGTGTTTACAGTGAAACATATAAGTGAACAGTATTTAGATAAGGCTAAAGAGGTCTTTGTGGCATTTATGGATTTGGAAAAGGCGTATGACAGGGTGGATAGGGAGGCAATGTGGCAGATGTTGCAGGTGTATGGTGTAGGAGGTAGGTTACTGAAAGCAGTGAAGAGTTTTTACGAGGATAGTGAGGCTCAAGTTAGAGTATGTAGGAAAGAGGGAAATTATTTCCCAGTAAAATTAGGCCTTAGACAAGGATGTGTGATGTCACCGTGGTTGTTTAATATATTTATAGATGGAGTTGTAAGAGAGGTAAATGCGAGGATCTTGGCAAGAGGCGTGGAGTTAAAAGATAAAGAATCACACACAGAGTGGGAGTTGTCACAGTTGCTCTTTGCTGATGACACTGTGCTCTTGGGAGATTCTGAAGAGAAGTTGCAGAGATTGGTGGATGAATTTGGAAGGGTGTGCAAAAGAAGAAAATTAAAAGTGAATACAGGAAAGAGTAAGGTAATGAGGATAACAAAAAGATTAGGTGATGAAAGATTGGATATCAGATTGGAGGGAGAGAGTATGGAGGAGGTGAATGTATTCAGATATTTGGGAGTGGACGTGTCAGCGGATGGGTCTATGAAAGATGAGGTGAATCATAGAATTGATGAGGGGAAAAGGGTGAGTGGTGCACTTAGGAGTCTGTGGAGGCAAAGAACTTTGTCCTTGGAGGCAAAGAGGGGAATGTATGAGAGTATAGTTTTACCAACGCTCTTATATGGGTGTGAAGCATGGGTGATGAATGTTGCAGCAAGGAGAAGGCTGAAGGCAGTGGAGATGTCATGTCTGAGGGCAATGTGTGGTGTGAATATAATGCAGAGAATTCGTAGTTTGGAAGTTAGGAGGAGGTGCGGGATTACCAAAACTGTTGTCCAGAGGGCTGAGGAAGGGTTGTTGAGGTGGTTCGGACATGTAGAGAGAATGGAGCGAAACAGAGTGACTTCAAGAGTGTATCAGTCTGTAGTGGAAGGAAGGCGGGGTAGGGGTCAGCCTAGGAAAGGTTGGAGGGAGGGGGTAAAGGAGGTTTTGTGTGCGAGGGGCTTGGACTTCCAGCAGGCATACGTGAGCGTGTTTGATAGGAGTGAATGGAGACAAATGGTTTTTAATACTTGACGTGCTGTTGGAGTGTGAGCAAAGTAACATTTATGAAGGGATTCAGGGAAACCGGCAGGCCAGACTCGAGTCCTGGAGATGGGAAGTACAGTGCCTGCACTCTGAAGGAGGGGTGTTAATGCTGCAGTTTAAAAACTGTAGTGTAAAGCACCCTTCTGGCAAGACAGTGATGGAGTGAATGATGGTGAAAGTTTTTCTTTTTCGGGCCACCCTGCCTTGGTGGGAATCGGCCAGTGTGATAATAAAAAAAAAAATGTATGAAAGAGAGGAACGTACCTAGGGATTGGCAGAGAGCATGTACAGTTCCTTTATATAAAGGGAAGGAGGACAAAAGAAATTGTAAAAATTATAGAGGAATAAGTTTAATGAGCATACCAAGAAAAGTGTAAGGTAGGGTTATTATTGAAAGAATTAGAGGCAAGACAGAATGTAGTATTACGGACGAGCAAGGAGGTTTCAGAGTGGGTAGGGGATGTGTAGATCAAGTGTTTACATTGAAACATATATGTGAACAGTATTTAGATAAAGGTAGGGAAGTTTTCATTGTATTTAAGGATTAAGAAAAGGCATATGATTGAGTGGATAGGGGAGCAATGTGGCAGATGTTGCAAGTATATGGAATAGGTGGTAAGTTACTAAATGCTGTAAAGAGTTTTCATGAGGATAGTGAGGCTCAGGTTAGGGTGTGTAGAAGAGAGGGAGACTACTTCCCGGTAAAAGTAGGTCTTAGACAGGGATGTGTAATGTCACCATGGTTGTTTAACATATTTATAGATGGGGTTGTAAAAGAAGTAAATGCTAGGGTGTTCGGGAGAGGGGTGGGATTAAATTATGGGGAATCAAATTCAAAATGGGAATTGACACAGGTGCTTTTTGCTGATGGTACTGTGCTTATGGGAGATTCTAAAGAAAAGTTGCAAAGGTTAGTAGAAAAGTTTGGGAGTGTCTGTAAAGGTAGAAAGTTGAAAGTGAACATAGAAACGAGTAAGGTGATGAGGGTATCAAATGATTTAGATAAAGAAAAATTAGATATCAAATTGGAGAGGAGGAGTATGGAAGGAGTGAATGTTTTCAGATATTTGGGAGTAGACGTGTCAGCAGATGGATTTATGAAGGGTAAGGGTAACCATAGAATTGATGAAGGAAAAGAGGCAAGTGGTGCATTGAGGTATATGTGGAGACAAAAAATGTTATCTATGGAAGCAAAGAAAGGAATGTATGAAAGTATAGTGGTACCAACACTCTTATATGGGTGTGAAGCCTGGGTTGTAAATGCTGCAGCGAGGTGGTGGAGATGTCCTGTCAAAGGGCAATGTGTGGTGTAGATATTATGCAGAGAATTCGGAGAGTGAAAATTAGGAGGTGTGGAGTTAATAAAAGTATTAGTCAGAGGGCTAAAGAGGGGTTGTTTAAGTGGTTTCGTCATTTAGAGAATGGATCAAGGAAGAATGACATGGAGAGCGTGTAAATCTGTAGGGGAAGAAAGGCGGGGTAGGGGTCATCCTCAAAAAGGTTGGGTGGAGGGAGTAAAGGAGGTTTTGTGGGTGAGGGGCTTGGACTTCCAACAAGCATGCATGAGCATGTTCGATAGGAGTGAATGGAGACGAATGATATTTGGGACCTGATGATCTGTTGAAGTGTGAGCAGGGTAACACTTAGTGAAGGGATTCAGGGAAACCGGTTATTTTTATAAAGCCGGACTCGAGTACAGTGGACCCCCGGTTCGCGAAGTCATCGGTAACAGATAAATCCGGTATCCGAAGCATTATATCGCAAAAAATTTGCCTCGGTTCCCGTTACAAAACCCAGTACGCGATATGATTCGTACGAGACGTGTCCACGTGTGGCCTGAACTACCCCGTGTGTGCCAGTGTTTACAAGCCAGCCAGTGTGCGCGCATCTAAGGATACATTCGGTACATTCCATATTATCACTGTTTTTGGTGCTTGTTTCTTCAAAATAAGTCACCATGGGCCCCAAGAAAGCTTCTAGTGCCAACCCATCGAGACCAAGGGTGCTAATGACTATTGAAATGAAGAAAGAGATAATTGCAAAGTATGAAAGTGGAGTGCGTGTGTCGGACCTGGCCAAGTTGTATAGTAAATCCCAATCAACCATCTCTACTATAGTGAGCAGGAAAACGGGAATCAAGGAAGTTGTTCTTGCAAAAGGTGCAACTATGATTACAAAACAGCGATCCCAAGTGTTAGAAAATGTTGAGAGACTGTTATTGGTGAGGATAAATGAAAAACAGATAGCTGGAGATAGCATCTCAAGTGATCATTTGTGAAAAGGCTAGGCAGTTGCATGAGGATTTAATTAGAAAAATGCCTGCAACTAGTGGTGATGTGAGTGAATTTAAGGCCAGCAAAGGTTGGTTTGAAAGATTTAAGAATCGTAGTGGCATACATAGTGTGATTAGGCATGGTGAGGCTGCCAGTTCAGACCAAAAAGCAGCTGAAAAATATGTGCATGAATTCAAGGAGTACATTGAGGCTGAAGGATTGAAACCTGAACTAGTGTTTAATTATGACGAAACAGGCCTGTTTTGGAAGAAATTGCCAAGCAGGACTTACATGACTCAGGAGGAAAAGGCACTCCCAGGACATAAGCCTATGAAAGACAGGCTTACTCTGTTGATGTGTGCCAATGCTAGTGGTGATTGCAAAGTAAAGCATTGGTGTATCACTCAGAAACTCCCAGAGCGTTCAGGCAAAATAATATCCTCAAGGCTAATTTGTGTGTGCTGTGGAGGGTAAACACTAAGGCATGGGTCACTAGGGACTTTTCTATGACTGGTTACACCATGCATTTGCCCCCACTGTGAAAAATTACATAATTGAAAAGAAATTAGACCTTAAGTGCCTCCTGGTGTTAGACAATGCCCCTGGTCATCCTACAGACTTGGCAGAGCGACTCTGTGGGGACATGAGCTTCATTAAGGTCAAGTTTTTGCCTCCTAATACCACTCCTCTCCTGCAGACCATAGACCAGCAGGTCATTTCCAACTTCAAAAAACTGTACACAAAAGCTATGTTTGAAAGGTGCTTTGAAGTAACCACAGATACTCTATTGACTCTAAAGGAGTTTTGGAAGCATCACTTTAATATCCTCAATTGTGTAAACCTTATAGGTAAGGCTTGGGAGGGAGTGACTAAGAGGACCTTGAACTCTGCTTGGAAGAAACTGTGGCCAGAATGTGTAGGCAAAAGGGATTTTGAAGGATTTGAGGCTAACCTTGGGAATCCCATGCCAGTTGAGGAACCCATTGTGGCATTGGGAAAGTCCTTGGGGTTGGAAGTTAGTGGGGAGGATGTGGAAGAGTTGGTGGAGGAGGACAATGATGAACTAACCACTAATGAGCTGCTAGATCATCTTCAACAGCAAGAGGCCAGACCTGAGGAAACTGCTTCGGAGGAGGGGACAGAGAAATTGACGAAGTTGCCTACTTCAAAGATTAAGGAAATGTGTGCAGTGGCTTGAAGTGCAAACCTTTTTTGATGAAAATCACCCTGACACAGCTACTGCAAGCCGTGTTGGCAACCTGTACACTGACAATGTTGTGAACCACTTTAGGAAAGTCATAAAGGAACGAGAGGTACAGGCCTCTATGGACAGATATGTTGTGCGACAGAAGTCCAGTGACTTTCAAGCTGGTCCTAGTGGCATTAAAAGAAGGGAAGTAACCCCAGAAAAGGACTTGCTACCTCAAGTCCTAATGGAGGGGGATTCCCCTTCTAAACATTAAAAACTTCGACACTCTCCCCTCCTCCCATCCCATCAATCATCACCAGATCTTCATTAAAGGTAAGTGTCAATTATTCTATTGTGATTATTCTATTGTTATTAATGTTATTGTAATTATTCTATTGCATTAAACTTAATATTTCATGTGGTAAGTTTTTTTTTTTCATACTTTTGGGTGTCTTGCACGGATTTATTTGATTTCCATTATTTCTTATGGGGAAAATTGATTCGCTTTCCGATAATTTTGCTTGATGATGAGCTCTCAGGAACGGGTTAATAACATGAACCCGGGCTCCACTGTACTGGAAATGGGAAGTACAATGCCTGCACTTTACAGGAGGGGTTTGTGATATTGGCAGTTTGGAGGGATTTGTTATATACATACAATCTTTACATGCATATGCTTCTAAACTGTTGTATTCTGGGCACCTCTGCAAAAACAGTGATTATGTATGAGTGAGGTGAGTGCTGAATGATGATGAAAGTATTTTCTTTTTGGGGATTTTCTTTCTTTTTGGGTCACCCTGCCTCGGTGGGAGACTGCCAAATTGTTGAAAGAAAAAAAAAAGTAAAAAAGAAAATCATGGAGCGTGAGCAACATAACATCTATGAAGGAATTCAGGAAAACCAGTTAGCTAGAGTTAACCTCTAGAGGTAGGAAGCCAAGTGCCTGTGCTCTGGAAGAGTGGGGATGCTGCAATTCGGAGGGTCATCTTAATGCATATCTCTAAGCATATCTGGCAAAACAACTATCAATGAATCCCAGTGAATCCATTTCTTTTTTTGTGAGTTACCATACCTCAATGGGAGCCACCTGGCATTAAGAAAAAGATCAGCAAAAAATATTCATACAACCTGCCCTCACTTAATGACAGAGTTCCATTTCTAATATCGCGTTGGTAAATGAATTTGTCACTAAACGAGGAGCATACTATAATAGTAGTGGATTTATGTCAACCATCTCTGATACTGCTGTAATGTCACCCATCTACCATTTATAACATTTTTAGTATATTTTTAATTGTTTATACAGTGTACTGTATATTGTAATGAACAGAATAGAGGAAATCAACTCTATACATTATTTAGGTATGCATACTGGTCAGAGAGCCTGTTGCAAATCCGAGTCGTTGGTAAATGAGTATGTCGTTAAGTGAGGAGAGGCTGCATTATATTACTGTAGCAAATATCCTTGAGATATAAAATACCTCTGATATCCTGTATGTTTAAATAATTTTGAAGGCATGCAATTATTTCACCTCTTATGGAAAGTACAAAAAAAAATTTAAATGAAGCTGAACCTCAATAGTTCAGAATTTGTTCATTCTGACACTCGGAAAATTACATGGTCATTTATTTTGTAGGAATTCTGATACTCCAAACTTGGCTTGGCAAGCAGCCAAGCCATTGGCTTACTAACAGTCCTGCAAATTATTTCTGGAAGGAAAGTATTCAGCTGTGGCCCGCGGCAGCGGCAGCAGCGGCATCCTACCAGCTCTTCTTCCTCAAAAAACATCGCTCATCAAAACTTGTGATGGCCTAAGTGAAAGTTCAACTACATGAACCCATGTAGACCACAAAATGACCCAAGAATACTAAGAATGTAACCCAAATCTTGACAAAAATAGAAGATCTAAGGAAGACAGCCCTGCTAACCCAAACACTGCCTCAGCTGCCAGACAACCACTTAACCCAAGCTCCGGGAAAACAAGCCTTCTCCATTGCTACACAGTATCTACTTCAGTGATACTATGAAAGGATATCGCAGAAGAAACAACATCAGTAATAAAAGAATAACAGCAAGGACCCTAGAACTCAACTTGTCTACCCAGCAGGATGCCAGTGTATCATCAACCCCCCTCACCGCTGCCACCCAGGGAACAACAACAACAACAAACATGGCTGACTCCCCCTCCAACTCCACTCCCTTCAAAGGATTCACCCATGATTACTCAGGTATGATTATTCCTGACAATATCAAGGACTACATCGTTGCTCTAGAAAACGAAATCAAAGATATCAAAGCAACACTCGAGCGACGAGAATCCAAGATAACCAACCTCGAGAACAAGATCCAAAACCTTGAAGAGAAGATTACATCGGGAAGTGTTGACACAGAAAATACTCTGAAAGCAGCTATAGCCAGTCACACCGAACAAATAACTACAATAAATATGAAGGTTGAAGAAGCAATCAAGGACTGGAATCAGAACATGCACACTCGACTAAATGAATACCTTGATTTCCAAGACGACAAAACTGAACAAGATAAGTTGTCTGATGCAGTTATAATAAACAGTCCACACATTCCAAGTGACATAACACAAGCTCAGTGCAAAGAAACTGCTGTCAGGATAATACAGGACCACGTACAAGTCATCGTGCAAAACAATGAAATCAAAGAAACACATTTGTTAGGAAAACCAGGAAGTAAACACAGTATAATGATCAGACTTCATTCATACGATAAAAGAAAGGACCTAATTAAATCAGCAATTACAATGAAAAATGGAGTGTACATAAACGAATGTCTAACAAGAAAACGTCAAAACCTTCTGTTCAGGCTGAGAAAACTTAAACAGGAAAACAAAATACATCAGTGTTTCACGCGAGATGGGAAAATACTAGTAAGGAAAACATCAACAGGACAACAATATACTATCTCAAACGAACACGATTTCTCTACCTTCCTTAGAAAAGCTGTCATTTCTGTAACAGATTAGATAAGTGCCCTTAATACATATATACATGTGGTGCATATAGTGTACCTTACTATTATATTGTGCATTATTATTTTTATTATTTTTTTCATCACAAGCTAATGCTAACTACCTCCAATACTTTTTTACTTCTTTCTTACTGCTATTAATTGCTCATAATTTTATGTTACAAGTCAAATCTTACTCCAAATTAATATTATTCATTGTTCTTACCTGTCCATTTAATTTTGTTTACCACTACTTGTTTTTTTAGTCACTTTTTATTGTGTGTGCAATTAGTGTATATTCCAATTACTTTTTTGCAAGTACCAAAACTATCTTTTGCTAGCTAGTACCAACTACCTCATTTTTTTTTTACTTTTTATTGTGGAATAAACTGCTCAACTTATTTAATATTACAAATCAGATCTTACTCCTAAACCAATATTATTTCATAGTGACTATCTGTCCATTTAACTTGTTTACCATTACTTAATTGTAGTCCCTTATATATTTTTTTTTTCCTTTATTTTAGCTTTATATAACTACCTTAGCTCATATATTCACAATTGTTAAAATAATCAAGGTGCTATTCTCAGGTGCTAAAGTTAATAAGTTCACTATTTTGCCATTTATTTATTTATTTAGTAATTTAAGCATACATACAGAGGTACAAAAAATACAGGTAAGAGCAGCATGCCAAAACCACTTATATGCATAGCATTACGGGCTGGCTTAAAATTAACTTAAGATTAACTAAGCAATGATGAAATCAGTGATAAAACATTATTGTAAACAGATAACTATAAAGCACAAATGAGTATTACAAAGACAGGTCATATGGTTGCATGCATTGCTGTACATTCAGTCGAATGGAGTATTCTGTTAGGTAGTGTATTTAAAAAAATAATAAAGTTAGATTGGGTCCTAGGTTTAACATTTGTGTGATATAATTGTGAGTAACATATAGGATATACAATTTATAAGGTTCAGTTATTCAGTATTTATTTGATTTTGAGTGAGTAAGTGATCTTTGAGAAGAGACTTGAATTTATAAACAGGTAGTGTTTCTTTTATATTTACAGGTAATGAATTCCAGATTTTAGGGCCTTTTATGTGCATTGAGTTTTTGCATAGCGTGAGATGGACACGAGGAACATCAAAGAGTGATCTGTGCCTTGTGTTATGGTCATGTGTTCTGTTGAGGTTGGCAAGGAGATGTTTGAGGGGAGGGTTAATATCAGAGTTAAGTGTTCTATGTATGTAATAGGTGCAATAGTAAGTATGGATGTTTTGTATGGTGAGTAGGTTGAGTGTTTTGAATATTGGTGGAGTGTGTTGTCTGTAGTGAAAATTTGTTATCATTCTAACTGCAGCCTTTTGTTGGGTAATTAGTGGTCTGAGATGGTTAATTGTTGTTGAGCCCCATGCACAAATTCCATAGGTGAGATAGGGGTAAATAAGAGAGTGATAAAGGGCCAGGAGGGCTGACTGTGGAACATAGTACCGTATCTTCGATAGTATGCCTACAGTCTTGGAAATTTTCTTAGAAATTTGTTGTATATGTGTATGAAATTTGAGTCTATTATCGAGGTGGATTCCTAAGAATTTTCCCTCTGTTAGCTTTGTGATAGGTGATCCGTTTATTATGTTAAGAGGTACATCTGTAGCTCTGTTACCAAACTGAATGAAGTAGGTTTTGTCAATGTTTAGTGTAAGTTTGTTAGTCCTCATCCAGGTAGATATTTTCTGTAATTCGGTGTTTACAGTATTGGCTAGCGTGACTGGGCTCGGGTGAGAGAAGACGTATGTAGTGTCATCTGCAAAAAGTGTGGGTTTGAGTAATTGCGAAGCATTTAGTAGGTCATTTATGTATAGGAGAAAGAGAAGAGGGCCAAGGACACTTCCCTGTGGGACACCAACTGTAATTGGTTGTGCGGAAGAGCTTGCCCCATTTGCGTACACATATTGGCTTCTGTTGCTGAGGTAAGACTTGAGGTAGTTGAGGGAGTGCCCTCTAATACCATAGTGTGACAATTTTACGTGGAGCAAGTCATGGTCAACTGTATCAAAAGCTTTACGTAAGTCAATGAAGATCCCCAGTGGGACTTCTTTTTTCTCTATTGCAGTGTATATATGTTCTAGCATGTGTATAATAGCATCATTAGTACAGTGGACCCCCGGTTAACGATATTTTTTCACTCCAGAAGTATGTTCACTTGCCAGTACTGACCGAATTTGTTCCCATAAGAAATATTGTGAAGTAGATTAGTCCATTTCAGACCCCCAAACATACACGTACAAATGCACTTACATAAATACACTTACATAATTGGTCGCATTCGGAGGTAATCGTTATGCGGGGGTCCACTGTATTTTTATTAGGCCTGAATCCAAATTGGCAGGGGTTGAGAATGTTTTGGGAGATGAGGTAGGAGTAGATTCGTTTATGAATTAATTTTTCAAAGATTTTTGAGAGAGGGTGTAAATTGGATATTGGCCTATAGTTATTCAACTCTGTTTGGTCTCCTCCTTTATGGATCGGGGTGACCCTTGCTATTTTGAGAACTGTAGGGAAGGTGGATGATTCAATGGATTTGTTAAAGAGTGTTGCAATGATTGGTGATAGTACTTGTGACGCTTTTTTGTATATAAAGGGTGGTAAGGTATTTAAATCTCCTGCCTTGTTTTTCAGTGCGTTGATAATAAGGGAGACTTCGTATGGGTTAGTCGGAGCTAGGAACAGTGTGTTCGGGTAGTTGCCAGTGAGGTAGTCATTTGGTGGGGTATCTGAGCTTGGGATTTTATTGGCAAGGTTTTGACCTATAGTGGAGAAGAAATCATTGAGTCTGTTTGCTGTTTCTGTTGGTGGGAGTTGGGGTTCATCTGATTTTGCTAATTTTATTTCGCTATATCGTGATATCTTTTTTGTTCCAAGAATTTCTGATAGGGTCTTCCAGGTCTTTTTTATATCACCTCGTAAGTTGGATAATCTGTTCTCATAATACAATTTTTTTGCCCTTCTTATCAGGCTGGTTAGGATTGACGAGTAACGTTTTGTTTGGTCTCTGGTTATGTGACCCATTCTGTACTGTTTTGTATTTATGGTTTTTGTATTTATGGATTTGAGAATGCTGGGTGTTAGCCAGGGACTGTTCAGTCTCTTAGCTGTCATCTGTTTAGTTTATTTAGGGCAGTGCTTGTTATAAAGGTATTGGGTCTTTTTTAGAAAATTATTAAAACATTCGTCAATATCTGTATAGATTTCTAGCTCAATGTGCCAGTCAATGTGTGTTACTGCTGTTGTGAAGTTATTAATGGCTGCCTCATTGTGAAGTCTGAAGGTGACTTTAGTAGTGTCTTGGGGTATTTTACCAAGAGCTGTTATGAGGAAAGTAGGGTAGTGGTCTGTGGTATTATCTGTAATTATGCCTGATTTTAAAGGGAATATGGTATTGGTCCAGATGTGGTCAAGTAGGGAAACACTAGTCTCTGTAACTCTTGTAGGTTTTGTTACTGCTGGTAGCAACATGCAGTTACTCATTGTGTTTGTGAATTCAGTAACGTGTGGGTCCTGGTCTTGCAGGAGATTTATATTGAAGTCACCTGAGAGTAGTAAGTGATCTTTGTTCATGCGTGCATCAGTTATCACACTTCCTAGGTTTTGACTAAATTGGCTAATGTTTGATTGTGGAACTCTGTAGATGTTTATCACTGTGAGAGGTTTTTGTAGGTATCTGGATTTGAATTTAGCTGTTACATATTCCCCATGTTCATCCCTTGTGCAAGTATTAGTGATACATTCTAGTTGGTCTGAGTAGTATATAGCAGTGCCACCCCCTTGTTGGTCTGGCCTACAGTTGTGTATGGCTGTGTAACCAGGAATGGCATAGACATCTGTAGTATCAGGCTTTAGCCAGGTTTCAGTTAGTGTAATGATGGACATATTGGCATGCAAGGAATTTAGTAATGCTAGGAGGTCATCATAATGCTTGCTTAAAGATCTGATATTGTAGTTAAAGATAGTTATGTTGTTGTTGGCTCTGAGAAGTGCCTTTGAATGTTCTGCTGTGTAGTAATTACAGTAACTGTTTGAATCATTTAAGTCATTAAATAAGAGGTTGGTATCAGGATCAATGCTTGTAATCGTAAGATTTGTAGTGAATCTATAGTTAGAATTAAGTAAAAAATAAAGTAAATATTCTAAAGCTAAAAAAAAAGCACCTGAATTATTTAACAAATGTAAAAATAATGAGTTAAGGTAGTTTTTTAAAGCTAAAATAAAGGAGACAATATAAAAGGGACTAAAATAATTTGTGGTGAACAAATAAAGTGATGATCAAATAATGGAGCTTGGGAATATGATAGTAGGTAGTACTTTAAAGGTAATTCTTTAAAGTTAGAATTATAATATAAAATTATAATATAAAAGGGACTAATATAAGTTGTGGTGAACAATAAAGTGGTCATCAAATAATTGCACTAAGGTCTAATATAATGACTTTTGTGGAGTCTATGTTTTGAGCTAGAATGAGCTATAGTACAACTAGATTTAATCTAATAATATAACAATACAAATTAAAAATAGCACCAGTCTCTCACTAGTAATTGCAATATGGTCTAATATAATGAATTTGGTATTGACTATAGTACAACTGAGTTTAATCTAATAATATAAAAAAGGCACAAGACTCTCAATTGTAATTGCACTAAGGTGTTATATAAGTTGTTTACAAGAATTAGAGTATAACTAGATTTAAATTGACAAGATAAAATATACAAGTTAAGGAAGCAAAAGAATAAAAAAAAGTAGAAAAAAAAATATATGAGGGCTTTGAACAATAATATAATTGAAATATACTCGAATTGCACACACAATATAGTCACTAAGATATGAAAACAATCTTAGAGTAGGAATTATAATATAAACTTATAATATAAAAATACAAATTGAAATGGTACTTGCAATTGCACTAGAGTCTGGTATAGATTGTTGACAAGATCAGGAGTATAACTAGATTTAAATTGACAAAATATAATTCACAATTAAAGTACCAAAAGAATAATAGTAAAAAATAACAAGGGTAATGTCTTGGTTATAATATGATAGTAAGATGGTACACAGGTACAAAGGATAATATAAAGGTTGGAGTTGAATATACAAACTTGAAAATTTGGCAACAAAATGTTATGGGAAGTATAAAATAATGTTTAATGTACAAAAGTAAAATTGACTGGTAGTAAATATGGTGTTTAATAAAATTTTAGTAAGTAATAATGATTACAAAAAAGTGAAAAAGTAATGTTTATTTCATTCAATATTGCACTGGTAGTTATACTAGAGGTTATATGGCAGCACAAGGTAATTAAGAGTACTCTAAGATAGTAAATGTGGTATTAAAACAGGTAAAGGTAATTAGACAAGTAATGGTTATTAAATGTCAAAAATGTTAAGAGTAAATTGAAATTATAGTAAAAATGATAATTATTAATTTTAGTAAGTAATATCAATTGATAGTATTTAAAAAAATATGAGGTGATAATATGGACAGAGAAAGTATCAATTCAGCTAATGTTTAAGCAAACAATAGTAAATAAGAAAATTACATAAGGTGACTTATGCTTACTAGTAAAATCACAAAATGAGGTAGTTGATTATTTGATTACTAAGAGATTGTACAATGAAATTTGAACAATAATGGAGCAAAACATTCACTACACTACGTAGGTTTTTAGGTTGGACATTGTTTAGTTATTCTCTGTAAGATTAGTATCCCTGAGAAATCGTGATAGATCATTCTCGTTCGTTATTGTGTACAGTTGACCTACATTTGTTTTCCTAACAAGAATTTTCCCATCTCGTGTGAAGCATTGGTGTGTTGTGTCATTATTCTCCCGCTTAAGTTTTCTGACTCTATAAAGGAGGTTCTGACGTTTTTTGGTAAGACACTCGTTTATGTATACCTCTTTCTTTACTTTAATAGATGCAATAATTAAGTCTTTTTTCCTGTCATGTGAGTGGAATCTAGGCATAACACTCATTTATTTGATTACCACTTTATTGCTCACCACAACTTATATTAGTCCCTTTTATATTATAATTTTATATTATAATTCTAACTTTAAAGAATTACCTTTAAAGTACTACCTACTATCATATTCCCAAGCTCCATTATTTGATCATCACTTTATTTGTTCACCACAAATTATTTTAGTCCCTTTTATATTGTCTCCTTTATTTTAGCTTTAAAAAACTACCTTAGCTCATTATTTTTACATTTGTTAAATAATTCAGGTGCTATTTTTTTTTTAGCTTTAGAATATTTACTTTATTTTTTACTTAATTATAACTATAGATTCACTACAAATCTTATGATTACAAGCATTGATCCTGATACCAACTCTCTCCAGGTAAACTCCAGGTAAACAGGGAAGTGTCCTTGGCCCTCTTCTCTTTCTCCTATACATAAATGACCTACCAAATGCTTCGCAATTACTCAAACCCACACTATTTGCAGATGACACTACATACGTCTTCTCTCACCCGAGCCCAGTCATGCTAGCCAATACTGTAAATACCGAATTACAGAATATATCTACCTGGATGAGGACTAACAAACTTATACTAAACATTGACAAAACCTACTTCATTCAGTTTGGTAACAGAGCTACAGATGTCCCTCTTAACATAATGATAAACGGATCACCTATCACAAAGCTAACAGAGGGAAAATTCTTAGGAATCCACCTTGATAATAGACTCAAATTTCATACACATATACAACAAATTTCTAAGAAAATTTCCAAGACCATAGACATACTATCGAAGATACGGTACTATGTTCCACAGTCAGCCCTCCTGGCCCTATATCACTCTTATTTACCCCTATCTCACCTATGAAATTTGTGCATGGGGTTGATAAATTAGACACATGTGCAACTCTTGGGTATCTTTAATGAGGAAACGTTTTGCCACACAGTGGCTTCATCAGTCCATACATAGGAGAAACTTGAAGAACAGGAGCATGGGGTTCAACAACAATTAACCATCTCAGACCACTAATTACCCAACAAAAGGCTGCAGTCAGAATGATAAATTCCCACTACAGGCAGCACACTACACCAATATTCAAAACACTCAACCTACTCACCATACAAATCATCCATACTTATTACTGCACCTATTACATACATAGAACACTTAACTCTGATATTAACCCTCCCCTCAAACATCTCCTTGCCAACCTCAACAGAACACATGACCATAACACAAGGCACAGATCACTCTTTGATGTTCCTCGTGTCCATCTCACGCTATGCAAAAACTCAATGCACATGAAAGGCCCTAAAATCTGGAATTCATTACCTGTAAATATAAAAGAAACACTACCTGTTTATAAATTGAAGTCTCTTCTCAAATTTCACTTACTCACCCAAAACCAAATAAATACTGAACAACTGAACCTTATAAATTGTTTATCTTAAATGTTTCTCACAATTATATCACATAAATGTTAAACCTAAGACCCAATCTAACTTTATCCTTTAAATACACTACCTAACAGAATACTCCCTTCTACTGAATGTACAGCAATGCATGCAACCATATGACCTGTCTTTGTAATACTCATTTGTGTTTTAAAATTATCTGTTTACAATAATGTTTTATCACTGATTACATCATTGCTTAGTTAATCTTGGGTTAATTTTAAGCCAGCCCGTAATGCTATGCATATAAGTGGCTTTGGCATGCTGCTCTTGCCTGTATTTTTTTGTACCTCTGTATGTTCAAATTATAAAATAAATAAATAAATAAGGAATATGCCTTGAGCATACATCAAGTGCCACAGAGTTAACCTGTTCTAGGCATAAGTTGGGGTCTGTGTTGCTAAGGCTATCTTCCCAGTTTATATCATTTAGGATTTAGTTACTTGGTTTACTTGGTCCCACTTTATGTTCTTGTTATTGAAGTTGAATTTGATGAAGGCTCCCTCGTGACTGATCACATTTTGTCGGTCTGGAGCTCCGCAAATACATGTCTGAACCTCGATTATGTTGTGATCTGAGTATATCTATCAAAGTAGATAGAAGCACACTGCTGATGTTCACACTATGTAACTATCATACAGAGTAGGTAGCAGCACACTGCTGATGTTCACACTATGTAACTCATACAGAGTAGGTAGCAACACACTGCTGATGTTCACACTATGTAACTCTCATACAGAGTAGGTAGCAGCACACTGCTGATGTTCACACTATGTAACTATCATACAGAGTAGGTAGCAGCACACTGTTAGTGTTCACATTATGTAACTATCAAACAGAGTGGGGTAGCCTAAATTTCTCATGTACGAAATTGTGTTCAATAAAAAAAACTACCGGACTCATGGAACTGATGGAACTCCGTATCCATCAAGAACTGCAAGAAGCCCCAATCACCTACATTTAACATCCTATAGAGAGGGAGCATGGACACTGGGGTCGTCCCACAGTTACTAAAAACAACAGACATAGCCCCACTCCACAAAGGGGGCAGTAAAGCAATAGCAAAGAACTACAGATTGATAGCTCTAACATCCCATATCATAAAAATCTTTGAAAGGGTCTTAAGAAACAAGATCGCCACCCATCTAAATACCTATCAATTACACAACCCAGGGCAACATGGATTTAGAGCAGATCGCTCCTGTCTGTCCCAACTACTGGATCACTACAACAAGGTCCTTGATGCACTAGAAGACAAAAAGAATGCAGATGTAATATACAAAGACTTTGCATAAGCCTTCGACAAGTGTGACCATGGCGTAATAGCGCAAAAAATGCGTGCTAAAGGAATAACAGGAAAAGTTGGTAGATGGATCTATAATTTCCTCAAAAACAGAACACAAAGAGTAGTAGTCAACAGAGTAAAGTCTGAGGCAGCTACGGTGAAGTTCCGCAAGGCACTACTCGCTCCTACCTTGTTCCTCATCCTCATATCTGACATAGACAAGGATGTCAGCCACAGCACCATGTCTTACTTTGCAGATGACACCCGAATCTGCATGACAGTGTCTTCCATTGCAGACACTGCAAGGCTCCAGGCAGACATCAACCAAATCTTTCAATGGGCTGCAGAAAACAATATGAAGTTCAACGATGAGAAATTTCAATTACTCCCGATATGGTAAACATGAGGAAATTAAAACTTCATCAGAGTATAAAACAAATTCCCGCTACACAATAGAGCGAAAAACTAACGTCAAAGACCTGGGAGTGATCATGTCGGAGGATCTCACCTTCAAGGACCATAACACTATCAATCGCAACTGCTAGAAAAATGACAGGTTGGATAATGAGAACCTTCAAAATTAAGGATGCCAAGCCTATGATGACACACTTCAGGTCGCTTGTTCTATCTAGGATGGAATATTGCTGCACATTAACAGCACCTTTCAAGGCAGGTGAAATTGCTGACCTAGAAAATGTACAGAGAACCTTCATGGCACGCACAACGGAGATAAAGCACCACAATTACTGGGAGCGCTTGAAGTTCCTGAACCTGTACTCCCTGGAACACAGGCGGGAGAGATACACGATTATATACACCTGGAAAATCCTAGAGGGACTAGTACCAAACTTGCACACGAAAATCACTCTCTACGAAAGCAAAAGACTTAGCAGACGATGCAACATCCTCCCAATGAAAAGCAGGGGTGTCACTAACACGTTAAGAGACAACACAATAAGTGTCAGGGGCCCAAGACTGTTCAACTGCCTCCCGGCATACATAAGGGGGATTACCAATAGACCCCTGGCTGTCTTCAAGCAGGCACTGGACAAGCACCTAAAGTCGGTATCTGACCAGCCGGGCTGTGGCTCGTACATTGGATGTGTAGCCAGCAGTAACAGCCTGGTTGACCAGGCTCTGGTCCACCATGAGTCCTGATCACAGACCGGGCCGCAGGGGCACTGACCCCCGGAACTCTCTCCAGGTAAACTCCAGATGTTGTCAACTGGTGAGAGTCGCATCCTGGGACAAAACTGACCTAATTTGCCCGAAATGCTCTGCATAACAAGAGGCTTTCTATATTAGTAGTATGTCACTGATATCAGCTAGGCCTGTATACCTTGTACATTTACTTGTAGAAATAAAGACATTATTATTATTATTATTATTTATTTTTTTTTTTTTCAACAAGTCGGTCGTCTCCCACCGAGGCAGGGTGACCCAAAAAAAGAAAGAAAATCCCCAAAAAGAAAATACTTTCATCATCATTCAATACTTTCACCACACTCACACATTATCACTGCTTTTGCAGAGGTGCCCAGAATACAACAGTTTAGAAGCATATACGTATAAAGATACACAACATACCCCTCCAAACTGCCAATATCCCAAACCACTCCTTTAAAGTGCAGGCATTGTACTTCCCATTTCCAGGACTCAAGTCCGACTATATGAAAATAACCGGTTTCCCTGAATCCCTTCACTAAATATTACCCTGCTCACACTCCAACAGATCGTCAGGTCCCAAGTATCATTCGTCTCCATTCACTCCTATCTAACACGCTCATGCACGCTTGCTGGAAGTCCAAGCCCCTCGCCCACAAAACCTCCTTTACCCCCTCTTTCCAACCCTTTCGAGGACGACCCCTACCCCTCTTTCCTTCCCCTATAGATTTATATGCTTTCCATGTCATTCTACTTTGATCCATTCTCTCTAAATGACCAAACCACCTCAACAACCCCTCTTCTGCCCTCTGACTAATGCTTTTATTAACTCCACACCTTCTCCTAATTTCCACACTCCGAATTTTCTGCATAATATTTACACCACACATTGCCCTTAGACAGGACATCTCCACTGCCTCCAACCATCTCCTCGCTGCTGCATTTACCACCCAAGCTTCACATCCATATAAGAGTGTTGGTACTACTATACTTTCATACATTCCCTTCTTTGCCTCCATAGATAACGTTTTTTTGACTCCACATATACCTCAACGCACCACTCACCTTTTTTCCCTCATCAATTCTATGATTAACCTCATCCTTCATAAATCCATCCGCCGACATGTCAACTCCCAAGTATCTGAAAACATTCACTTCTTCCATACTCCTCCTCCCCAATTTGATATCCAATTTTTCTTTATCTAAATCATTTGATACCCTCATCACCTTACTCTTTTCTATGTTCACTTTCAACTTTCTACCTTTACACACATTCTCAAACTCATCCACTAACCTTTGCAATTTTTCTTTAGAATCTCCCATAAGCACAGTATCATCAGCAAAAAGTAACTGTGTCAATTCCCATTTTGAATTTGATTCCCCGTAATTTAATCCTACCCCTCTCCCGAACACCCTAGCATTTACTTCTTTTACAACCCCATCTATAAATATATTAAACAACCATGGTGACATTACACATCCCTGTCTAAGACCTACTTTTACCGGGAAGTATTCTCCCTCTCTTCTACACACCCTAACCTGAGCCTCACTATCCTCATAAAAGCTCTTTACAGCATTTAGTAACTTACCACCTATTCCATAAACTTGCAACATCTGCCACATTGCTCCTCTATCCACTCTATCATATGCCTTTTCTAAATCCACAAATGCAATAAAAACTTCCCTACCTTTATCTAAATACTGTTCACATATATGCTTCAATGTAAACACTTGATCTACACATCCCCTACCCACTCTGAAGCCTCCTTGCTCATCCGCAATTCTACATTCTGTCTTACCTCTAATTCTTTCAATTATAACCCTACCGTATACTTTTCCTGGTATACACAGTAAACTTATTCCTCTATAATTTTTACAATCTCTTTTGTCCCCTTTCCCTTTATATAAAGGGACTATACATGCTCTCCGCCAATCCCTAGGTACCTTCCCCTCTTTCATACATTTATTAAACAAAAGTACCAACCACTCCACTGCTTTTAACATTTCTGTCATGATCCCATCAGTTCCAGCTGCTTTACCCCCTTTCATTCTACGTAATGCCTCACGTACCTCCACCACACTTACATTCTGCTCTTCTTCACTCCTAAAAGATGGTATACCTCCCTGGCCAGTGCATGAAATTACCGCCTCCCTTTCTTCCTCAACATTTAAAAGTTCCTCAAAATATACTCGCCATCTACCTAATACCTCCCTCTCCCCATCTACTAACTCCCCTACTCTGTTTTTAACGGACAAATCCATACTTTCCCTAGGCTTTCTTAACTTGTTTAACTCACTCCAAAATTTTTTTCTTATTTTCATTAAAATTTCTTGACAGTGCCTCTCCCACTCTTTCATCTGCTCTCCTTTTGCACTCTCTCACCACTCTCTTCACCTTTCTTTTACTCTCCATATACTCTGCTCTTCTTATAACACTTCTGCTTTGTAAAAACCTCTCGTAAGCTACCTTTTTCTCTTTTATCACACCCTTTACTTCATCATTCCACCAATCACTCCTCTTTCCTCCTGCCCCCACCCTCCTATAACCACAAACTTCTGCCCCACATTCTAATACTGCATTTTTAAAACTATTCCAACCCTCTTCAACCCCCCCACTACTCATCTTTGCACTAGCCCACCTTTCTGCCAATTGTTGCTTATATCTCGCCCGAACTTCCTCCTCCCTTAATTTATACACTTTCACCTCCCTCTTACTTGTTGTTGCCACCTTCCTCTTTTCCCATCTACCTCTTACTCTAACTGTAGCTACAACTAAATAATGATCTGATATATCAGTTGCCCCTCTATAAACATGTACATCCTGGAGCCTACCCATCAACCTTTTATCCACCAATACATAATCTAACAAACTACTTTCATTACGTGCTACATCATACCTTGTATATTTATTTATCCTCTTTTTCATAAAATATGTATTACTTATTACCAAATTTCTTTCTACACATAGCTCAATTAAAGGCTCCCCATTTACATTTACCCCTGGCACCCCAAATTTACCTACTACTCCCTCCATAACATTTTTACCCACTTTAGCATTGAAATCCCCAACCACCATTACTCTCACACTTGATTCAAAACTCCCCACGCATTCACTCAACATTTCCCAGAATCTCTCTCTCTCCTCTACACTTCTCTCTTCTCCAGGTGCATACACGCTTACTACAACCCACTTTTCACATCCAATCTTCATTTTACTCCACATAATCCTTGAATTTATGCATTTGTAGTCCCTCTTTTCCTGCCATAGCTTATCCTTCAACATTATTGCTACTCCTTCTTTAGCTCTAACTCTATTTGAAACCCCTGACCTAATCCCATTTATTCCTCTCCATTGAAACTCTCCCACCCCCTTCAGCTTTGTTTCACTTAAAGCCAGGACATCCAGCTTCTTCTCATTCATAACATCCACAATCATCTCTTTCTTATCATTTGCACAACATCCACGCACATTCAGACTTCCCACTTTGACAATTTTCTAATTCTTATTCTTTTTAGTAATCTTTACAGGAAAAGGGGTTACTAGCCCATTGTTCCCAGCATTTTAGTTGACTTTTACACCACGCATGGCTTACGGAGGAAAGATTCTTATTCCACTTCCCCATGGATATAAAAGGAAAAGTAATAAGACCAAGAACTATTAAGATAAAATCAAAGAAAACTCAGATGAGTGTGTATAAATAAACGTGTACATGTATGTGTAGTGTGACCTAAGTGTAAGTAGAAGTAGCAAGACGTACCTGTAATCTTGCATATTTATGAGACAGACAAAAGACACCAGCAATCCTACCATCATGTAAAACAATTACAGGCTTTCATTTTACACTCACTTGGCAGGACGGTAGTACCTCCCTGGGTGGTTGCTGTCTAGCAACCTACTATTATTATTATTATTATTATTATTATTATTATTATTATTATTAAGGATGACTGAAGTCTGCACACTTCTGGCAAGACAACTAGTGAATGATTTTTTTTTTTTTTTGGCGTCACGTTACGTGGATGAGAGAACCGGTGTACTTTTGTTAGATGATCCAATGTTTCCCTAAAATTATAACCATAGACATTGTAAAGCTATTCAATGTATTCTAACACAAAATTTTTTTGTCTTGATCCCACCACCTTCTACGCTGCTGCTCAGCTGAAAGGAATTAACACGGTGAGCAGGGACCGAATGTTTCAGAGATAGGATACATGAACAGGAGGGCACAACTGCAAGTTGAAAACTAGACGAGTCCTAAGGATGTTATGTAGTATTTCTTCAGCCTTAGGATCGTCAGAAATTGGAACAATCTAGAGTGTAGTAGTAAAGGCGGAATCCATAAATAGCTTTAAGAAGTAAGGTAAGGGCTCTTGGGGCCAGGAGCATATGGACTTGGTAGCGACCAGTGAAGAGGCAGGGGCCAAGAGCTGTAACCTAACTCCTGCAACAACATATAAGAGTACCTTCAATAAGTTGGTCAAGCATGGCGTAGAGGTGAACATTAGCCTCGTCCGTCATGACCCAGCCACCCGTAGCTATTTCCAGTCTGCCCGACGACACCAGCTCCTTCAACTGCTGCCTCAGCGTCGGGTGCGCTCTGTGGATCATTACACTCTTAAAGTCGGGAATCAGGGCAAGTTTAAGGAGGAAAAACTTCACAAAGCACTTGCCATGCAATACCAACTACACAAATGTGGAAAAAACACTAATGTATGGCATAGTTTAGGGCAGGAAAATACCTAATGGAAATAAGCCACTTTGCCTGACTCTTTTTTGGGTTATCCTACGAAATTTACACACGTTACTAGGTATGATAACTCATGAAATCGTAATGACACGATTGCAAACAAAACCATACCACAGGCTGGGCTTGAACCCGCAGTTAGTCGTAAAACTCCACACCGCGTTAGCCCAGTGGCTAACGCGTCAGTTTGGAGCTTTACAACTCTAACCGCGGGTTCAAGGCCCCCGCCCGTAGTATGGTTTGTAGGTATGATAATTGTACTGTACCCAAATAAACTTACTTGCACCGCCCATGAGCTCTAAGCTGCACTGAGAAAGAGGCACTAGACTCGCACCGAGTGTCCGTGGTTCAATCCCCGGCATGGGTGGAATACACCTGCTGTCCCTGTTCACCTAACAATAAGTACCTGGGTGTTAGTCGACTGGTGTGGGTCGCACTTTGGGGAAAAGACTAAACGACACCAATGGCAATAAGACAGTTCTTGATGGCGCATTGACTTTCTTGGGTTACCCTGGGTAGCTAACTCCCTGGGTTAAAAATCCGAACATATTTTATCCTATCTTAACATACAACCAGTGGTTTGATTTACATAGATGTTGGCCACAACAAGGAAATATGTGAAGAAAAATAAGGAGAGTATAAGATCACAATACTAATATTTTTCATAAACTTTTCCAACTAGTTTTTTTTTTTTAACTCTGAGAAATTAACATATCTACGTGAGTAAAATTAACACTATTAAACTGAACTGAAGTTCATTAGCATATTACTTAAGCAATTCTTTAGTAATATTTTACCACTGTTAATGTCTACACTACATTTTACACGTGTATCACAATTATACACGTCTAGAAAGTAACAATATATTAACGTTATATTCCCCATTTATACCGTCTAATATTAAAGTACGACAATAAATCCAAAGTATCTCAGTGCGGCCAGCTGCCCAGCCACCCATGCACCAAGATTGCTGAATTAACACAACACACAAAAACTTATAATGAAAACATAGACACTTGCCTTCTGGCAGCCTCGCCATCCTGTGTTTCCCAGGCTCATACCACTGCAATAATATTATGCTTGCATACACCCGCATATCATTATGAGGCGAGCTTACCACACACTCCAGGTAGAAGCTCGCAAGAGGAACAGCTGCCACCTTCCTCAGATTGCAACATATATCACTTTGCTCTCTGGTGGTTTTCGTTAAATGTTTTGACTTCATGAATAACGCGGAGCATTTCATTTTATTTGTTTTTGTTAAATGTTTGACTTTATGAATAAGGTGGAGTATTTTATTTTATGTAATAAAAGATTTATTTTATTTTTAAACAATCAACAGCACTGACTAATTTGGAAGGTACAGCTTACCGTATAAATATACGACGGATAGACAGAATATCCCACAGCCACAGAAGGCTAGACAGATTACGATGTACTACAGAGGAGAGAATGTACTACAGAGGACAGGAGAGGCAAGAATGTAACACAGTAAACAGAAGGGGAGGAAATATATTGCAGAGGACAATGGGAGGATAAGGATGTACCGACGGGAACTGAGATAACATGATAAAATATACCAAGCAAGATATCAGTACTTGTGAACGAAAGAGGAAACGGAGGAAATAGTGACGCTACTAATCAGAAACCAGTGAAGTTTTGAAGTGAGTGGGATGAACAGGATAAGTTTATTTCATAGCATAAATTTTGGGTCACCATAGTGGTTTAGTTTAATATCTTAATTATGCACCCCATACCCATTCTGTGGGAGGTAGTAAAATCATCAGTGGGCAAACTATGGCCCGCGGGGTGCATGCGGTCCACCAAGATCAATTCTTACACGTTATTTGGGGACAAAATGTTAGTAAATTTGAAAGAAAAGTTACCACGCAACACCAAATAATATTGTGGAACATTAACACGTTACCCGCAAATGGCGGGTAAATTTCTGAATGTGGCGCCTGCACTGAAATGTTTGCCCACCTTGTATGCTTACATGCTTAACATGTACTTGAAAAGGCTTTCTTTCCAAGCAAAATATTGTCTCAAAGATCGCCATTCTACCATATTTTTTTAATCAATGCCACAATGGCTTTTCCCTGTTTAATTACTGTTCATACAGGTGCAGTAATGAAAAAAAAATTGAGCCATACTATAATTGCTCTTTCTACCTCCCCAGTTTCTCAAGGAATAATTTTTTTTTACCATCACTTTTTCAATAAGAATTCTGCCGTACACTTAATTACCGGACATAATATAATATTTACATTTAATATTGGTTCCGTTTTTACTTACACAAAAGAACTTCACATTTCCACTAGTCGTTGAGTATGTTCCTCCTCCTCTGTTTTTTTTTTTTTTTTTTTTTTTTTTTTTTTTTTTTTTTTTTTTTTTTTTTTTTTTTTTTGGTCATACACTGAACAAACGTGACAATCCTTCAAACATTTAATCCTCACCTGCTTTCAATATTTACCTTCGCCCCATCCATTACCACCAATTGCTCCAATGATCAAAGATATTAGAATCTAAAGGAAAAATAACCTATAACTTCTTAACTTTATGATGTGAGTGTTAATTATGAAATCAAAACATGCATCATGGATAACCTCTCCTAATTGAGAGGTAGAGCAGTCAGCTCACGACTGAAAGGACCCGGGTTCAATTAACCAAACGAGGTGAGAAGCTTGAGCAAGTCTCCTTACACTTGTTATCCCTACTCACCTTGCAGTAAATATATATATTTAGGAACTAATCAACTGTTTGGGTCACATCCCAGGGAGAGGGTCTAAAAAAGAAGGAAGGACACATTATTTGGAATTTAATCCCTGAGAGTTACTAACCCAGAATAACACTTCTCTTCTTTTTTTTGTAGACTGTTGAACTTACAAGTTAAGAGTTATCCTACCTCAGCTTATTTCAAAGCGAAGCCCCAGGATGCGGCCCAAAACAGTCAAGTAACACCCAACACTGCTAGGTGAACAGGGGCAAGATATTTCTACCCCTGCCGGGGATCAAACGAGGGACCTTCAGTATGTCAGCTGAGGGGACCACTAACTGAGCAACGGGGCTTTTCCCCAGGATGTAGCTCACAACAGTCTGCTAATGAACAGGGTTAAACAGGCGCTATCACGGTTATTAACCAGACCGTTAATTCTTCAACCCGAAGACAAAGGAGTCTCAATTTTGGCTTACCTTTCGTACCATAGAGAGAGGAAGGAAATTTCTGACCATATGAAGGTCATGTTGGTGTGCAACCTGAGTTTCTCTATCATATTCTGAAGGATCTTGCTGGTCTGGTGGAAATAATACTCCTCGTAGGTCTTGAGCCATCCAGGATCATTGTGAGAGTGCGGCATCAAAAACACCTGTCGAGGAAAACAAAAATTGTAACTATTTACAGTAACTTCCTTATTCATCTAGTCTTTATTTAGACTTTGGTTATGTAACATACAATAAACGCAAAATAAATGTAAAACACAGTAAATGTAAAATACAATAAATGTAAAATATAATAAACGTAACATGCAATAAAATACAATGTTCTTGAGAGGAATTGAGAAAGGTTTTAATATTTAAGGGTTGACAACCTCACTTGTGTAGTTATGTACCTCTCAAACTTGTAGTATTTAGCATATTGTTCTAATAACCTCCCTGTACCATCACTATCCTGTAAACTTGTTTACAGGTATATAATTATGTATACAAGATGGAATGGTAGAGGAAGTAGAATATTCAAACAGCTTCCTGGAGGTTACCTGGAGGTTATTCCGGGGATCAACGTCTCCCGGTGGATCAGGACCTGATCAACCAGGCTGTTACTGCTGGCCACACGCAGTCCAACGTACGAGCCACAACCTGGCTGATCCGGCACTGACTTGAGGTATCTGTCCAGCTCTCTCTTGAAGGCAGCCAGGGGGTTATTGGTAATTCCCCTAATGCTTGATGGGAGGCTGTTGAACAGTCTTGGGCCCCGGACACTTAAGGTGTTTTCTCTTAGTGTACCAATGGCGCCCCTACTTTTAATTCAAGGAGACATCTCAGCATTTTTCTTTTATATATTTTTCGGAGGCTATGGGTCCCCACACCTGCACTCAGACTAGAACCCAAACTTTAACCTACAACAACCTAATAGTCAAAGAACGTGGCATTTCAAGTGGGAACTAGTCAAGTCAGTGCCTGACTATGCGGGCCGTGGCTCGTACGTTGGAGTGTACGCGGCCAGCATTAACAGCCTGGTAGTAAATGGTAAGATACCGACAAACTCTGAAAAAGAACACTTTTGTATAGTTCAAGACATTTATTAAAGGAAACGTTTCGCCCTAAACTGTACAAGTGTCCTTTTCCACAGTAACAGCCTGGCTGATCAAGCCTTGATTCTCCAGGAGGCTTGGTGTGGGTCTAGGCCGCTGGGACACTGACCCGGACAAACCGGGACATTTCTAAGGTTTTGGAATAAAAAAAAGTACATGAAGTACTATGTAGGTATATTGTGTGCGATTTTTCAGTTTTTGTTTAGGCCTCGATCATACTTTTAAACTTTTCCAATTGTTCTATATAAATTTTACCCTACAGTAACCAAATAATGTCAAGCAATGATTATTTCCATTGCAACACAAGATACGACAAAACTTTTCATGCAATGTGATTTATCCACAAGTAAGAGGTAAGTTGAAGATAAGTGATGAACAATTTTTTTTTACCGAAATGGTGCTGGAGAAATCGTTAAAAACAAGGGTAATTCTGGTAAATAAACTTCCGGAGTTCATTTCTCAAGGGATGGGAATAGTTACCCATTCATTGACCATGTTAGTTACGTTTTCTGTGAACACTGACTGACTTGTGTGTGGTGATGGTTAACTATAATAGATGGCTGGGGTGAAGTGGTGGTGGGGAATGCTGAGTCGTACTCACCGAGTTGTGTTCATAGGTGTCGAAATTCATCTCCTATGGAGATGACACACCTCTTAACCTTAAAAATGAGCAGACATATATTGGATTCTGGCCTCATGAACTATCAGTTGGCAACGCACTCACCTCATCAGTGATATCAGTGGTTCAATCCCCGGCATGAGTGGAAATGTTGGCGACAATATTAAAGAACCACAATAAAAATAACATATGCAGTCCTCGATGACGCACTGATTTTCTTGAGTTATCCTGGGTTGCTAACCCTCCCCAGAGTTAAAAATCCGAACAAATCTTATTTTACTATTTAAGTAGTGAACGCAGTTTGACACTACCTCAACTACTTTCCATCCCAATGGCACGTATATCCTAGCATATATACGGGTTATTTATGTTCTTGCCTTCCAATTATGCATTCTCACCTCTGTGCCTCATGCATCAGTATCTTGTCTGACTCACGAAATTGTAATAACACGATTGCAAACCACAGAACTGGCCTGAGTTTTAACACACACTTGCCATGGGTTCAAACCCCACCCGTTCTGTAGTTTATCCCTGTCTGCTCTATCCAACTCTCCAAAATATTTTGTGTAGGCCGTTATTATGTTTTCCCCTGGTCCTTCTCTCTTCCAAGGTTGCCAGTTTTAGTTTTTAAGTCTCACCTCGCAATTCAACCCTCTCTGTTTTGCAATTAGCCTAGTCGCAAACTTCTTAACTTTCTCCAATTTTTGTACGTACTTTCTCAGATGCGGACGCCATACTGGCGCTGTGTATTTGAAGATATGTCTGACATACGTTGAGTACAATGTCCTGACGTGATCTCTTTTTGTGGCAATTCTAAGATTTCATAGCCTCGCCTGAGCTGATATGGTTTACATACGTCTGTCGATGTGTTTGACGTAATAATCATTTCCGGGTCCTTCTCCTTATTTGTTTTCTACAACTTCTTCCGTCCCACTGTAGACACGTTGCACTTGTATGTAATAAACTCCAGAGGCTACTCATTTGAGCACTCCTGCTGTCTAAGTTTTCTTGTCTCTGTCTTCTAGTGTTCTTATTCTCGTTAGTTTAACATCGTCAGTAAACAGCGATACAAAGGAAGTGGTGTGCCCGAAGTGGTGTGCCCGAAGTGGTGTGCCCGAAGTGGTGTGCCCGACGTGGAGTGCCCGACGTGGTCTTGATATATATATATTTTTTTTTTTTTGTAAGATTTCGAAAGCACAAAGTCTACCGATTATTCAGAGTTCTTTGGAAATCACGTTTGTCAAGAATATTACGCAACAAATCGTTAATTAAAAAAATCACTAAGTTATGAACATTCTCATTTCTATCTTCGCCGATAATTTTGCTGCTAGGTGATGTGCAACTTTAATGACATTTGTGAAGTCGATAGGCTTTAAGCCTAACAATTCAACCAGCCCGAGGGCAATGAACGTGTTCTTTATGGAGTTATTTATCATGACTTGATCAAGTTCTACATAGAAAGAGACGTTGCTCTAAGAAAAGCATATTCTTCAAGGTCTTTCTTTTCTTCACTATTGTCTACATTACGTTAGAATCTACTTTCATTGTACACTAATGACTTTGGTTCCTAACGCTAACCAAAATTATTTGGACAAAATAATTTAGACATTTTAAGATAATAAGGTGCTATTGTTTTGCTCGCCAGGAAAAAGAACACGTTGTCTCCTGGCACGGGTCTTCTTTGAAGGAGCAGAAGAAATTATTTAGAGGTCGCATTAATCAGCACACGCAACTCCAAGGCAGTTTCATAATCGAAAAGGCGATGACAAACCTCGACACACAGGACACAGCATATGGCATGATACGCCAGTCACATGTAATGGGCCAGACACCTGTAATGGATATCACCAGCAACGGACCAGCAACTTTCAATACCTCAACTTCTCGTACTTTTCCTCAGTACATAATCTATGTAACTCTTGTGTTTTCCACCGACTTGAAAAAAAAAAATTGTACATCAAGTGAAACACTGCCATATTAAGGTTTCCATACTGCATTAAAATGTACTGCTTGCAACACTAGTGACGGTGTCATAAACTAACAGCTGTTGTAGAGATTATGGCCACAATGTTGTAGTGCCGCAAGCTTGCAACAGACTGCGTTCCCATTGCATTCGTCAGGCTACACAATACTACACACACGCCACACACGAGCTGTGATTCGACCCCTGCAACTACATATAGGTGAGTACACACACCTTTAGAAGAAATGTATGAGAATATACTAGGACAAACATTAAGAATTATCACGAGGCAGCTACTGGGGCAGAAACAGGACTCTGCAGTCCCCCTCAACAAAAATTGGAATTTGCATTGGGCAGTAAACAAGCAGGGAGAAACAGTTTACGCTCCTAAAGTAAACGAAGTTATGCAACTTAAAAATCTAGGTCGTTCTTACCTCTGCATGTGAAGCTCCTGCCGCACTACAGTCACGTGTGACATCTACGTGTATAGAATGTATAAGGGTTATATCCAAAGGCACAATGCGCAGGAAAACTTTTTATTGGGACTACGTTTTGCTCTGGGTACAGCTTTATCCAGTCGTGACTCTGATGCCGATGTTCACTTAGCAGCAAATAGTCTTAGTTACTTTAATGGGTGGCAACCTGGGGAAGAGGATCAAATATCACCAAGGGAGTAAGCCATACTGCTTGATCTTTCCTTGGTTATCGTGGATAACTCACCAAATGTTGTCCCAACAGCAGTTTGTTTTAGTGTGTATACCCAGCCATGTGTGTTTTTAAAAAGCAAGGCTTCGAACCCAGTTATTATTCCTTTCAAGTTTAACTATCAACAGTATACAGGAGAATTTTCAGCAATTCATCTGAGTTGTATTTAATGAACAGGAGATTTGTTTCAGCACACTGTTGTGCCTTCTCTAAATTTACTTCGTTTGTGAACAAAAACTGCTGCAAGCTGCCTGGAATTTAGTCAACTGCATTTTACTAAATAAACTTGTGTATACAGTCGAGCTTCAAATTACTAAATTTCAAAAGCATTAAAGTTTGAAAAAATATGAACGCTGGTGTGTAACTGAATTTATGTCTGTACAAGCGTTTTCAATGTTTCCGTCTTGAAGCGAAAATTGCTGAGAAGCTTACAGACTTGTATCATTCTATGCTACGTGATAATTACACCTAGCATAGATTTAGATGTGTGCTGATCTTTTATAAGGGTGCTGAGTGTACTACTGCTGATTTGCACAACGATAATTTTATGTTGAAAGACGGTTGGGAGGAGGGGGGGGGTTAAAGCCTTTAAAAATAGCATATGGTAGTAATGCCACAAGATGAATTACAGCTGCTAGAGTAATTGTTGTAAGCGAGTTCAGTAAGACTAGAACACCTGACCTATAACTCTTCCTCTTGTTCATTAGTCAAGGTATGTAAACTTTTCCCCTCTGGATCATTAGCGTATTCTGACGTTGTTCTGTTTGATCTTTATTTTTTATCAAGGAATTAAAAATTAACCCCCTTTTTTCAACCCTATTTATTTGACTTTAATATCAGTATATAAATTAAAAAAAAAAGAACGCATGATAAATTATTCTTTCTCATTATTATTATTTTACTGTTATTATATTTATTAATATTATCATTATTACAACTGTCAATGTCTTAACTATTAATAAAGCTGAAAGAAAATATGAAACAGACACCGGATTACAGATTTTAATCCCCTGAGCCACGAGGATTAAATCCTAATCTTGATGCTTCCCAAAATGAACAAAGAGAAAAGCCGATATATACTGAAGGCAACACAGTCAGGTACAATAACAGCGGAATATATTATTTATTGCGTTTTTAGGTCGATTTTGTAACGTGCATTTACGAACACGACTCTTGCCCAGCTCAGTCAAGATTTATGCCCAACTTATCTAAAATATTCTACGTGCCTTTCACAGCAGTGGTTTGTAAATGCTCGTGAAAGTGTGGTCTATACGAGGTTCAGGCGAGTTAGTCTCTCAAAGCGCTGTGTGACCTTCCTTGCTTTTCTGCCTCCCCTCTGAACCTTTGCTTCGCTCCTGGTGCAAATTCCCGACTCAGCGGGAGGACGGATTGTAGGAGCGTTGTCTAGAGGCAGGTAATTGCTCCTCTACGCAAATACGCTACGAGACTTGCGGTCTCGCTGATTACCCCAGCGGGAGGAAAGCCGGCTGCTGGTTTGCATATGGAGAAGACTTCCTGTATTATCCGTGGTGAGCTGTCCAGTAACAGTAAATGTTGTCCCAGTATTCAAACTAGGAGAAAGGCAGCAATGAATTAGGTATCACTGACGTGCAATATATACGAAGGTATCATAGGAGTGTGGTCCAGCACCAAAACTGCTGTAGATATGCGCCATATCATTTCTTAGGCCAGTATCTGAACCTTTCTTCACTAACAATACGATGAAGGGCGAAATATTCATGGTTTATTAATATTTTTCCATACAGTGGGTTTGTACGACATTGATGTGTGCTCTGTTATACTTTGTTTTATCTCTCTCTCTCTCTCTCTCTCTCCTCACTCGCGTACGCACACACACACACACACACACACACACACACACACACACACACACACACACACACACACACACACACACAAAACTATCTGGCGTTAGATACGAGTGTCATCTGACACCAGGATATAAGCAGCAATCTTACTGCCTGTGCTTCAGAATCTTCAAGACCACGGTGTTCTTCACCAACTCCAAGGCTGAGGGACTGATGACCTCACCTTTTGCATATAGTTCTACATTCTTCCCATATGTATGCATAGAAGGATGTTCGTACAGACTTCTGCCATCGAACGAAGACAATGACCAAAACAGATCATCAACTGCTCCTTCGCCAGCTGACTTACTGAAGTGTTTGAACTTCCAAATTGCTAATCATTTCTATGTTTTAAATCTATACGGGTTTAGCTCATAGTTCTTTGAATATATTATATTGCAAATGTTTTCCTTCTTCCCTCCCTTCTCCCTGCACTCCCACTAAGCGCCTCCGCCTGTATTCCACTAAAATATCAATGCATCTCTTGTTTATTCAGTGGGCGGCGTGACAGGTGGTGGCACCCAGGTAGAGGAACTTTCACCTGCCTCTCACTCAAGAAGAGTGTATTCTTTTACTTTTTTTTTTCTCCCGGCTTCTACTTTTCATCGATTTTCCTTTTCCTTTCCCTCTTCATCTGTCGCCCCTTTTCTTGTGTACTTTTATTTATGTATATTTCTAACATTTTTTTCCGTAGAGTGAACGTGAACGCAATTCTCATCACAACAAACAAAATTGAAGAATTGTCCAGAACTTTAAACCTCAAGATAATCACAAGTACTGCAGGAGTTTTAAACTGAGAGGAATGTAACAAATTCCAAATAAGTAAGGCTGCCTGAGATTTGCAAACAAACTTAAGGAAGACAACAATTAATAATAATATTTATTTCTACAAGTACATTATACAAAGTATAAAGACCTAGATGATGTCAGTGATATACTGTATAGAAAGGCCCATGTTATGCAAAACAGGTTAATCTTGTCCCCCAGGATGCGACCCACACCAGTTGACTAACACCCAGGTACCTACTTGCTGCTAGATGAACAGAGACAGTAGGTGTCTTAAGGAAACATGCCTGTACCGAGAATAGAGCCACTTGAGCATGTCTATAATGTAGCTTGGCTAATCTAAGTGTACTACACAATTAACACTTTTGACAGTTCGGTGACGCTAAGATATGGTGTCTCCGACATACAGCTAACTTATACACAGGATAGACTGTAGGTATTTTGGCTATGGGCTGATTCTATACAATATCAATGTGCACAACAACTGAAGATAATCAACTATACATAATTAGGTACATCACAAATCACATATTAAGGTATATCACAAATCCGGTATATTACAAATCACATTAGGGTATATCACAAATCATGGTAACTGATAGAATCAATAATGGTACAGATTAACAAAGAGAGAGATCGAGAAAGAGATAGATATGTGTGTGTGTGTGTGTGTGTGTGTGTGTGTGTGTGTGTGTGTGTGTGTGTGTGTGTGTGTGTGTGTGTGTGTGTGTGTGTGTGTGTATTCATATATACACACACAAACACGCATACATACATACACCATAGATACATACGCACGGTCCCTCTCCCCACACTCACACAGAGAAAGGTATGCACACGCTGGGTCACCGAGGCACAAGAATCAATGATTAAGTAGCTTCCAGCGTCGACAGTGTGATAATTAACTTAAACTACAAGACACTGTTGATGACCTCAGCTCCGACCTCGCCGCTCACTTCCTCTCCTCTCACGAATTAAAAACAACTGAGAAATGAGAGTCGATATCGGCAGACAAAAAGGCATCGAAAAACATTAAAGTACGAGAGCGGAGGGAAGATTCAGCCAGGATCCTCCAGCTATGGTGTCTGATGGATGGAAATATCAGGAAGGTGTTGAGCCATGAACCAGTCACCCAGGCGGGATACAGGCAGGAGGGGGACACAGGTTATGTATTCTTTTATGTGAAACACTTACAAAACCCGTAGTCTGCTGCTACCCTCTCCTGTACAGTTACACAGTGGAAACACCCACAGTGTGTTACACGAGTTATCTGTGCTTTCCTGTCGTATTCCATCACAAAGGATGAGTTTCGTACTTCAGGTAATGAAATCTGTCAGCCTGAGCTGGGGGACTTAAGTCTTCTGAATAAAGCAAGTGTGACTCGGAAGATCAGCAGTGAAAGGGGTAAAAAGGTCAACTTAGCCATTTGGTTAATTTAAATGGCCCACTAATGAAGATGATGGGCCTCTGTGGAACACTTAACCTACGGATTCTGACCCAACTGAAAAGTCAACCTGCACAACTCTAAGATGTTATTGAGACATGTGCAACATGTCTCATTAACACATTTCGCTTGCACAACAAACTTCTTCAGTCAAATACTGGCGAATACAACACTGGACAGTAATAATAGTTTTAAGGTGATCAGTCCCTCAAAACTAATACTGTTGTCTATGAAGATACCCAAGTGTTGCACACGTGTTCTACTCATCAACTACTTAGATGTTGTATAATACAAAGCTCCTGGAGAGCGAAACGTTGTCACAATAAAATGTATCATTAGTGCACTTGTGTCCTTTTACCTATCATACTCAGATGTTATGAATGGAAGCGACCTCTTGATTCAAAAAAAAAAAATTCATTGGTAGAATCTTAAACTTGTTAGCAACCAAGTTAACTCAAAATCAAGTTCTTCCTCTGTACAGAAAATCATGACAGCAATATACGAAACTACTGATGGAGTTTTTCTAAAAATGTTTTTTTTCTAACAAATTCTGGTAAGGAATTAAACCTTAAAAGCGGATTCCATTAGATTTTATGTTACAAGCAGATTTAGGATATGTTAATACGTACGTACGTACGTGTGTGTGTGTGTGTGTGTGTGTGTGTGTGTGTGTGTGAGAGAGAGAGAGAGAGAGAGAGAGAGAGAGAGAGAGAGAGAGAGAGAGCAAGCAGTGGCGGTGAGAAAACAGAAAAACCTAGTGGTATGTAAAATGAAGTGCTTGAAGGTGGAGTGATGATCAGTGCCAAGGTGAGTGTAAATGAACGCGGCTATCGTGCTGAGCCGGAGATCTGGCTCAAGCAGCAACTATCCGGCTGCAGAGGGGCAACGGCAAGGAAAATTTAATGCAAGATTTACTGGGAAATTAACCTGGCTCACGGAGTGGGGCGGAGCGTTACTGAACTACCTCGAGATATTAAATAAAAAAAATTGAGTTTCGTTTGTCAAACGCAGACCTTCGCCGGCGCAACTTGGGCGTAAAATAAATTAAAAAAAATAAAATAAAAATATAGTTGGGAAGGTCAGGGATCCATGCACACGAAAATGTTCTTTGCTGTACACTTCATCGAGACTGGTGTACGGACGGAGGCACGGCCGAAGGAACTAAAAAACTAACGGACAGACTGATGGCCAGGGGAACGGACGGAGAGACGGACAGGCTAAAGACTGGAGGACACACTATAGGGAGTAACAGTTAAAAATCAAGAAGTTATCACCCTGCAAACAGTGTTGTAGGTATGAGAGAGATGAATGTTACTGTTTGAGCGACTAGCCTGGAACCAATGGGGAAAATGACCAAGGAAATAATAAAAGCCTTTCTTCATCTTGTAAAAAAAAGTATTCATTTTGTTCATCATATATAACAAGAATGCAGACGAGAGATCTAATTCTCGAGTTAACGGTGACTGGTATTAAGAGTGATGGTGTTGTATGTATTGATGATGCGTTCCTTAGGGTTCCAGACTTACGAGTGTGTATAAGGATAACACAAGCGTACGCAAACCCACGTAACAGGAGCTGCCTTAAGGTACGCAACTTACATGGTCAAGCTATTAGTGAAGAAAGAAATTCCTGCCTCTAACTTGTGAAAGTACAGTGAATAAAAGTACTCTGTACGAAACTATGGAACTATGAATGGAAGTACTGTGGAACTGCTGTGAATGAAACTGAATGGAATACCTGACTGGAATTAATGGAATGGAATACTAAGTAACAATAACGAATCAAGTTTATTTTAAGAGTATGGGATACAAAGAGTAACAGTGACGCAGGTACTTACACTGTTCCCAAATTTGAACTGGCCTGACTTGACTCTCAAGTGCAGAGCATACCCAATGGCTATACAACTCATCCAGTCTATAATGGTAAATACTTAATACTCTCAAAATGTTACTATTAGAAGACTTACCAATACACGTCTCACAGCGACTCTCACTACTGCCAACTCTGTTCTCCTATAGCTGAGCGACCTCTCACAGTAGTAACAGTGCCAAGTGTCGATACACAAGGAACGTAGCATGCAACGCATATTTAGCACAAAGTTATACAGTGCAACTTAAGACACAGAATGGACTAATTCTTCAGTATTCAACATACAGATGTAGTAAATCAATCATAACCGAATCCATCATAAATGTCATTGACAATGGTGAGTCGTTCAACGAATTCCGGATGAAAAAATGGAAGTACTGTGAGCAGAAGTACTACAAGTGAGAGTAGGAGGTCTATTCTAGGGCAAGAAATCTCACCTTGTAAGCCGCTGAGTTCTGGCAAGCTCCACAGCAAGTATTGCTCCACAGCAAGTATTGCCCCACAGCAAGTATAGCCCCACAGCAAGTATTGCTCCACAGCAAGTACTGCTCCACAGAAAGTATTGTCCCACAGCAAGTATTGCTCCACAGCAAGTATTGCCCCACAGCAAGTATTGCTCCACAGCAAGTATTGCTCCACAGCAAGTATTGCTCCACAGCAAGTATTGCTTCACAGCAAGTATTGCTCCACAGCAAGTACTGCTCCACAGCAAGTATTGCTCCACAGCAAGTATTGCTCCACAGCAAGTATTGCTTCACAGCAAGTATTGCCCCACAGCAAGTATTGCCCCACAGCAAGTATTGCTCCACAGCAAGTATTGCCCCACAGCAAGTATTGCTCCACAGCAAGTATTGCTCCACAGCAAGTATTGCCCCACAGCAAGTATTGCCCCACAGCAAGTATTGCTCCACAGCAAGTTTTGCTCCACAGCAAGTATTGCTCCACAGCAAGCATTGCTCCACAGCAAGTATTGCTCCACAGCAAGTACTGCTTCACAGCAAGTATTGCTTCACAGCAAGTATTGCCCCACAGCAAGTATTGCTCCACAGCAAGTATTGCCCCACAGCAAGTATTGCTCCACAGCAAGTATTGCCCCACAGCAAGTATTGCTCCACAGCAAGTATTGCTCCACAGCAAGTATTGCTCCACAGCAAGTATTGCTCCACAGCAAGTATTGCCCCACAGCAAGTATTGCCCCACAGCAAGTATTGCCCCACAGCAAGTATTGCTCCACAGCAAGTATTGCCCCACAGCAAGTATTGCTCCACAGCAAGTATTGCTCCACAGCAAGTATTGCTCCACAGCAAGTATTGCTCCACAGCAAGTATTGCCCCACAGCAAGTATTGCCCCACAGCAAGTATTGCTCCACAGCAAGTATTGCCCCACAGCAAGTATTGCCCCACAGCAAGTATTGCTCCACAGCAAGTATTGCTCCACAGCAAGTATTGTCCCACAGCAAGTATTGCCCCACAGCAAGTATTGCTCCACAGCAAGTATTGCTCCACAGCAAGTATTGCTCTACAGCAAGTATTGCCCCACAGCAAGTATTGCTCCACAGCAAGTATTGCCCCACAGCAAGTATTGCCCCACAGCAAGTATTGCCCCACAGCAAGTATTGCTCCACAGCAAGTATTGCTCCACAGCAAGTATTGCTTCACAGCAAGTATTGCTCCACAGCAAGTATTGCCCCACAGCAAGTATTGCCCCACAGCAAGTATTGCCCCACAGCAAGTATTGCCCCACAGCAAGTATTGCTCCACAGCAAGTATTGTCCCACAGCAAGTATTGCTCCACAGCAAGTATTGTCCCACAGCAAGTATTGCTCCACAGCAAGTATTGTCCCACAGCAAGTATTGCCCCACAGCAAGTATTGCTCCACAGCAAGTATTGCTCCACAGCAAGTATTGCTCCACAGCAAGTATTGCTCCACAGCAAGTATTGCTCCACAGCAAGTATTGCCCCACAGCAAGTATTGCTCCACAGCAAGTATTGCTTCACAGCAAGTATTGCTCCACAGCAAGTATTGCTCCACAGCAAGTATTGCTCCACAGCAAGTATTGCTCCACAGCAAGTATTGCTCCACAGCAAGTATTGCTCCACAGCAAGTATTGCTCCACAGCAAGTATTGCTCCACAGCAAGTATTGCCCCACAGCAAGTATTGTCCCACAGCAAGTATTGCCCCACAGCAAGTATTGCTCCACAGCAAGTATTGCTCCACAGCAAGTATTGCTCCACAGCAAGTATTGCCCCACAGCAAGTATTGCTCCACAGCAAGTATTGCCCCACAGCAAGTATTGCCCCACAGCAAGTATTGCCCCACAGCAAGTATTGCTCCACAGCAAGTATTGCTCCACAGCAAGTATTGCTCCACAGCAAGTATTGCTCCACAGCAAGTATTGCTCCACAGCAAGTATTGCTCCACAGCAAGTATTGCCCCACAGCAAGTATTGCTCCACAGCAAGTATTGCTCCACAGCAAGTATTGCTCCACAGCAAGTATTGCCCCACAGCAAGTATTGCTCCACAGCAAGTACTGCTCCTCCAGCCAGAGCTTGATTTTTCAATTAACAGATCCTAATATTAAAATTATTAAAATGTGCAGGTCCGCGAAACTCTGAAGTTAAATAACAAAAAGGCACAACACTGTGACTTTCACAATACACAAATAACTCGCACATAGGAGAGGGGAACTTATGACGTTTCTTTGTAAATGGTCCAAGTCGGACCGAAACGTTGTCGTAAGCTCCCCTCTCATATGTACTCGAAAATGTTGGAAACTACTCTCCTAAAGGCATGAAAATATGATCAGGTTATTTAATCAGGAAGGAAAATAACTTTGGCACAATAGGGGCTGTTATTAGCACTGAAAGTGTCAAAACAACGCTGCTTCTAAATACTAAGCTGTCGCCTGAAGACACATGAACATGTCAACATTATTATGAAGGTAGGTGAAGAAGTGCGAGCGATGACTTGTACCAGCAGCAACAGTCAGATTATGTGGAAAACAAAGACAGAATGAAGAAACCCAGACATAGTAAATAACATCTGATAAGTTTTAAGCACTTTTCATCGATATGTTTACGAAATAAATAAATAAATAAATATATATATTTATATATATATTATATATATATAGTATATATTTATATATATATATATATATTTATATATATATATATATATTTATATATATATATATATATATATATATATATATATATATATATATATATTTATATATATATATATATATATATATATATATATATATATATATATTTATATATATATATATATATATTTATATATATATATATATATATATATATATATTATATATATATATATATATATATATATATATATATATATATATTATATATATACATATGGTGCCGAATAGGTAAAACTTGCTATTTTGGTTTAAATAGCAACGCTCTTTTTTTCGAATAAGGGAAGCGAAAATTTGTATGCAATAATTTCTCAAAAATCATTCTGAACCTAACGAAAAAAAATATTTAATTGCGTTTGTTTATTATTAACTTGTTTAAAATATATTTAGTTGGATTAGGCTAAATTAAACTGCGCTTGTTATAATAAGGTTAGTAAAGTTTTCTAAGGTTCTTTTGGTACAAAATTATTAATTTTTACATTAATATAAATGAAAACAAATACGTATATCTTTAAACGTGTAAGAGAATATTTTAGAGAGGACTTAATTTTAAACGAGTTCTTGCTAACTGACCAGTTTTACCTATTCGGCACGACATTATATACAGATTTTCGAAAAATATACATATATATTTATGTTTTCGAAAAATATATTTAGATTTTGACGTCGAAGTGACTATATTTTGCACCATCCTGTATGGGAACGCAAGAGCTTATGAATCCACAAAAAGCCTAGGTAAGGGAGTACATCTGGAGTTATATTTACAACCGACTTATCTATTGCAAGCAAATTTAGGAAATTTACTCAATATGGCTGGAATCTTATTTTTATTTATAAGATATCTTGACATGTTACGTAGGCTATAATACTACCTATCTTTACATTCCTCAATAAGAAGACAAGCACAGTGCTGGAGTGACCACCATAAGGCTGACCATATACTTTGCATTTTGAGAGAATAACAAACTGCCAGAGGTACTTGTAACCAAGCCTAAGCCTAGCTACTATACTACATCATTAGTCAGTTCATATTGTAAGTTGCTCCAGAAATATACTTACCTACGTTCGTGTTATCATAGTGAGTGACAGATCTACTCAAACTTTTAAGTGTATTACTATGACATTCAAGTTAATTTCCTACTTCTAATATTATTCCTAGTGCTAGACACAGACATAACCAAATATATACTTGACAATTATATATATATATTAGTTGCAGAGGTTGGTGGATGAATTTGGTAGGGTATGCAAAAGAAGAAAATTAAAACTGAATACAGGAAAGAGTAAGGTTATGAGGATAACAAAAAGATTAGGTGATGAAAGATTGGATATCAGATTGGAGGGAGAGAGTATGGAGGTGGTGAGTGTATTTGGGAGTGGACGTGTCAGCGGATGGGTCTATGAAAGATGAGGTGAATCATAGAATTGATGAGGGGAAAAGGGTGAGCGGTGCACTTAGGAGTCTGTAGAGGCAAAGAACTTTGTCCTTGGAGGCAAAGAGGGGAATGTATGAGAGTATAGTTTTACCAACGCTCTTATATGGGTGTGAAGCGTGGGTGATGAATGTTGCAGCGAGGAGAAGGCTGGAGGCAGTGGAAATGTCATGTCTGAGGGCAATGTGTGGTGTGAATATAATGCAGAGAATTAGTAGTTTGGAAGTTAGGAGGAGGTGCGGGATTACCAAAACTGTTGTCCAGAGGGCTGAGGAAGGGTTGTTGAGGTGGTTCGGACATGTAGAGAGAATGGAGCGAAACAGAATGACTTCAAGAGTGTATCAGTCTGTAGTGGAAGGAAGGCGGGGTAGGGGTCGGCCTAGGAAAGGTTGGAGGGAGGGGGTAAAGGAGGTTTTGTGTGCGAGGGGCTTGAACTTCCAGCAGGCATGCGTGAGCGTGTTTGATAGGAGTGAATGGAGACAAATGGTTTTTAATACTTGACGTGCTGTTGGAGTATGAGCAAAGTAACATTTATAAAGGGATTCAGGGAAACCAGCAGGCCGGACTTGAGTCCTGGAGATGGGAAGTACAGTGCCTGCACTCTGAAGGAGGGGTGTTAATGTTGCAGTTTAAAAACCGTAGTGTAAAGCACCCTTCTGGCAAGACAGTCATGGAGTGAATGATAGTGAAAGTTTTTCTTTTTCGGGCCACCCTGCCTTGGTGGGAATCGGCCAGTGTGTTAATAAAATAAAATAATATATATATATATATATATATATATATATATATATATATATATATATATATATATATATATATATATATATATATATATATATATATATATATATGTCGTGCCGAATAGGCAGAACTTGCGATCTTGGCTTAAATAGCAACACTCACCTTGCCATATAGGACAAGCGAAAATTTGTGTATAGAATAATTTCGCCAAAATCATTTTTAACCTAACGAAAAAATTATATTTCACTGTGTTTGTTTAGTATTAAATTATTGTAAACAAATCTAAAATATATTTAGTTGGGTTAGGCTAAAATAAATTACTCTTGCTATAATAAGGTCAAGTAAGTTTTCTAATATTCTTTTAGTACAAAATTAAAATATTTTACATTAACATTAATGAAAAAATATATCTTTAAACGTGTAAGAGAAAATTTTAAAAAGGACTTAATTTTAAATGAGTTATTGCTAACTGACCAGTTTTACATATTCGGCACGACATTATATATATATATATATATATATATATATATATATATATATATATATATATATATATATATATATATATATATATATATATATATATTATATTATATATATATATATATATACACATACATACATACATACATACATACATACGCACACACATCGTGCCGGATAGGTAATATTGGTCAATTAGCAAGAACTCGTTTAAAATTAAGTCCTTCCTAAAATTTTCTCTTACAAGTTTAAAGATATATTTTTTTCATTTATGTTTACCTGGAGTTTACCTGGAGAGAGTTCCGGGGGTCAACGCCCCCGCGGCCCGGTCTGTGACCAGGCCTCCTCAGGTCAGTGTCCCAGGATGCGACCCACACCAGTCGACTAACACCCAGGTACCCATTTTACTGATGGGGAACATAGACAACAGGTGGAAAGAAACACGTCCAATGTTTCTACTCTGGCTGGGAATCGAACCCAGGCCCTCACCGTGTGAAGCGAGAGCGTTAACCACCAGGCCACCAGAGCCCTTCGTGAATGTAAAAATTAACAATTTTGTAACAAAAGAACCTTAGAAAACTTACCTAACCTATTATAACAAGCGCAATTTAATTTAGCCTAATCCAACTAAATATATTTTCTATAAGTTTATAATTTATTAATAAACAAACAATGAATTTTTTTTTTTCCTTCAGTTCAGAATGATTTTTGCGAAATTATTGCATTTTCGTTTGCCTAATTCAGCAAGAACAGCGTTGCTATTTAAGCCAAATTAGCAAGTTTTACCTATTCGGCACGACATATTTTATATGTATGTATGCATGCATGCATATATGTATGTATGTATGAGCATGCCTCCATGATGGCTAAGCTTCAAAGCTCCAGCTTCATCACCGTTGAGTGATTTTTAATGTCTTTATGGCTCCTGTGATATTTAACTTCCATTTGTGCCACTCGTTCTGGCTCCAACCCATTCAATCTATATCTGTTTGCTGTTTTTATACCTCTGAACATCTCGTACGTCGTGACCATATCTCCTCCACTTCTTCTCTCTAAAAATGATACGAGTTCAACATACCTAGACTCTTGTACTTCGGGACATTTGCAGGACTGACGAGGAGGGGGTTCTAGGCAGGTACTGCATACTCGAGTCCTGCATGATTCCTTATTCAGGTTACTAAAATCCATTATTTACATCTGCCAACCCACAACATGCTGTCAACGTTACCAAATCTGTAGGTTTTAGATATTTCAATTACTGATTTGCAAATCACTAAAACCATTTATTTTTTTCAGTATTTTTTTTAGCATAGGCTAATAAGATTATTGTCAGCTTGATACTCCCCTTGTTTACTTGCTTATATCGTGGACGGAGAATCGAGTCTAGAAACGTGGGGAACACCAGTGACGTGTGGGGGGGGGACACCAGGGACGTGTGTGGGAAAACCAGTGACGTGTGGGGGAACACTAGGGACGTGTGTGGGGGAACACTAGGGACGTGTGGGGGGGAACACCAAGGACGTGTGGCGGGGACCACCAGGGACGTGTTGGGGAGAAGCACCAGGGACGTGTGGGGGAAGCACCAGGGACGTGTGGGGGAAGCAAAAGGGACGTGTGGGGGGAGCACCAGGGACGCGTGGGGGAGCACCCGAGACGTGTGTGGGGGAGCACCAGAGACGTGTGGAGGAGCACCAGGGAAGTGTGGGGGAGCACCAGGGACGTGTGGGGGAGAGCACCAGGGACGTGTGGGGGAGAGCACCAGGGACGTGTGGGGGAGAGCACCAGGGACGTGTGGGGGAGAGCACCAAGGACGTGTGGAAGGAACACAGGGAAGTGTGGAAGGAGCACCAGGGACGTGTGGAAGGAGCACCAGGGACGTGTGGAAGGAGCACCAGGGAAATGTGGGGGAGCACCAGGGACGTGTGTGAGGGAGCACCAGGGACGTGTGTGGGGGAGCACTAGGGACGTGTGTGAAGGAGCACCAGGGGCGCGTGTGGGGAGGACCAAGGATGTGTGAGAGGGAGCACCAGGGACGTGTGTGGGCGAAGCACCTGGGACGCATGTGGGGGAGCACCAAGGACGTGTGGGGGGAGCACCAGGAACGTGTGGGGGAGCACCAGGGACGTGTGTGGAGGAGCACCAGGGACCCATGTGAGGGAGCACCAGGGGGGTGTGGGGAGCACTAGGGACGTGTGTGGGGAACACCAGGGACGTGTGTGGGGATGGATACAATCCCCAGCAGTTATCTGATGGCTTGCACACTCACAAATCCCACAACACTAGCATCACCAGAGCTGCTCCTCCACAAATCCCACAATACCAGCATCACCAGAGCTGCTCCTCCACAAATCCCACAATATCAGCATCACCAGAGCTGTTCCTCCACAAATCCCACAATACCAGCATCACCAGAGCTGCTCCTCCACAAATCCAGGTATTAAATAAATCTCTTAATCCGGAAACTAGTTTACTCATAAATTCGCTCGTCTTGTTTAATATGTAAACCATATAGGCTGGTCATTTACCCTCGCTGGTGGTGCTGGTGGTGGGTGAATGTGGTAGTGTTGGTTGGATGTGGTGGTGGTGGGTTGATGTGGTAGTAGTGGTGGTGGTGGGTGAATGTGGTGGTAGCGGTGGGTGGATGTGATAGTGGTGGTGGGTGGATGTGACAGTGGTGGGTGGATGTGACAGTGGTGGGTGGATGTGATAGTGGTGGGTGGATGTGGTGGTGGTGGGTTGATGTGGTAGTAGTGGTGGTGGTGGGTGAATGTGGTGGTGGCGGTGGGTGAATGTGATGGTGGCGATGGGTGAATGTGGTGGTGGGTGGATGTGATGATGGTGGTGGGTGGATGTGATGATGGTGGTGGGTGGATGTGATGATGGTGGTGGGTGGATGTGATGATGGTGGTGGGTGGATGTGATGATGGTGGTGGGTGGATGTGATGGTGGTGGTGGGTGGATGTGGTAGTGGTGGTCGGTGGATGTGGTGGTGGTGGTGGTCGGTGGATGTGGTAGTGGTGGTGGTCGGTGGATGTGGTAGTGGTGGGTGGATGTGGTAGTGGTGGGTGGATGTGGTAGTGGTGGGTGGATGTGGTAGTGGTGGGTGGATGTGGTAGTGGTGGTGATGGGTGGATGTGGTAGTGGTGGGTGGATGTGGTAGTGGTGGGTGGATGTGGTAGTGGAGGGTGGATGTGGTAGTGGTGGGTGGATGTGGTAGTGGTGGGTGGATGTGGTAGTGGTGAGTGGATGTGGTGGTGAAGGACGTGTTATAAATACTGTACAGCATAATAATAACGGCTATGTTACCTCAGTTCGTTTCCAAGCCCAGCCCTATCTAAGGTATACTACCACAGTGCTAACACCCAGGTACTAAGGTATACTACCACAGTGCTAACACCCAGGTACTAAGGTATACTACCACAGTGCTAACACCCAGGTACTAAGGTATACTACCACAGTGCTAACACCCAGGTACTAAGGTATACTACCACAGTGCTAACACCCAGGTACTAAGGTATACTACCACAGTGCTAACACCCAGGTACTAAGGTATACTACCACAGTGCTAACACCCAGGTACTAAGGTATACTACCACAGTGCTAACACCCAGGTACTAAGGTATACTACCACAGTGCAAACACCCAGGTACTAAGGTATACTACCACAACAGTGAAAAAACACCTAGACACTACGGTATAATACCACATCTGTGTTAACACCAAAGTACTGATATACTACCTACCCCCAACCAAAAGCAAAGTATGTTTCCAGCCCTCTAGGCACTATCTTGAACAGTGTGTGCCTATAATGAGTATAATAGCCTATGTGATATCTTGACATACCTTATTAATGAAAATATGATACCAAACATATTAAGGAAATTTCATAAATTTGCTTATAACAGATTAGTCAACTGTAGATATAAATCCAGATGTATTCCTGTAAACCCTTTTGGAGTCTAGTTCTTAGGCCTTTTGTGTATTCATATACTTTTGCGTTACCCTCCACAGGATGGATATGGAGTACACAATAAACAAGCTACGTACTTCGGTGGCAAAATCTAATCTCCCCCCCCCCCTGTGAGCTACATGGAAGCAGTCCGTTTTAGTACCCACTGTACAACTATCATACAAAATACAAAAGCTTTGTAAAGTTGTGTAACTATCATATAGAATACGAAAGCCGCACACTCCTAACGTATCCAGCCGACCTTTACCTTCGATGAGTTACGAGTCTTTCTACTTCCTGTACCCATTTCGCTATTAAAATAAAAAAAAAAAACTGTTAATGCCCAGGCACCTACTAACTGCTGACCTAAATAACATTCAAGAAAATGTTCCTATAACTGCCAGGGTTGTAGGTGTATCCTGACACCCTTGACCCACAAGCTGTTATTTTTAATCCCACATCGACACAACACCAAACATTTTCCCCCACACACATCACACCGGCAGAAATTATCAAGCCACACAACAAATTCACTAATTATATTCCCGGATGAGCAAAAATATAATTAATGCCTATCTTGTTGTAATATCAGAGCTGCACGTCATTTCAAAGTTAATAAAAACAGTGGCAGGAATTTTGGATTTAAACAATATGAACAGTGCGTGATGAAGGGGGCTTTGCGCACGCGCCAGCTCCGAGCACTAGCCTAGCACTAGGCTTGATCATAACCATTCTTAAAACTATGTATAATGTTCAAGGAAGGTTCCTTGATGTTGGTGAGGGGCTCTTGATTTAGGAAATTGGATCTGTGCTCCAGTTCCCTGAATTAAGCCTGAATGCCTTCCACATCCCTCCCCAGGCGCTGTATAATCCTCCGGGTTTAGCGCTTCCCCTTGATTATAATAATAATAATAATGTATAATGTTTAAAACTATTTTGTAAATTGTCTAATATCTGCCTAACCCCCCCCCCCTTCACTGTGTACCACTTATCAGCAGTATGACTTTTCAGTCACTTATCTATGTCTTGAGCTGCCATCTACGTTCAGTGGCGCTCTCAAAAAAAGCCCATCCCTATACAATACATATAAAACTTCAACATGTTACTATGAACCTCTTCTCGCCTAGCAGCTTTAGGTGAAGTTCTTTATAACTTCTGGTAGTAGTGCTTCCCTCTCAGCCAAGTTATGATGTCTATTTGTGCCAGCAGCAACAGCCTGGCTGACCAAGCAAGGATCAGGGTTGTTGCTGGTGACACTGGTCTCCTTTGTTAGGTGCGTGTCTCTTAGTGCTTCAGTTGCGATATCTCTGAGAGCAACTGTGTCGTCACTTGAGATTATTCTGATTGCTCCCAATGTGATGCCTTCAATTTGTTTTGCTGCGGGGGTAGGAAAAAACATAGCCAGGATAATGGCACAGGCAGTACCAATCTCTTTGTACACATTTTCATCCTCCTTGGTCTATTATTATGACCAGGTGTGTTCTCCATGATGGCGTACACCAGGAACCTCAAGGGTTCAAACGCTGACCCTTGAGAAGCTCCGCTCGTCAATCCGGCCCTCTCTCTCATATACCTTCGAGGAGTTCTTCGTTTTTCTACTCCCGGAGCCCGGCCATGGGTCAGGATCGTCTGGTGTTTGCCTCCCTTCCTAACATTACTATATACCATGCTTAATGGGTACTCCTTTATCAAATGAAACATGTTGCTCTATTTCCATCACTGTCGCAAAACTGAGATTAGCGAGACAAAAATTTTCCAAATACTGAAAACTATTTTGTACGGCGAATAGCGAAGTCATACCTGTAGCCCATAAGGGAGTACATTAGAGAAATTTAACCTTGTCATACTTCCCTCAACTTCTTAGTTTGCCATCACGTTACTAAAATCATGTAGTAAAATGAGCATAAGTTGCACTGTATCCCTGGCAAAACTCCCTGTCCTGATGCTTAACGAACCTTCAACTGATAGAAAACTCCCTAGGCTTCGTCCCGATGCCTAACGAACCTTTAACTGTTCAACGAAATCTACCTTCTCAGTTACCTCAGCACTCTCGCGACTGTATCTTTACAGCCTCTTCGGACTGCACGAAATTTAATGCCGTCTTCCTCAGACACTTGCCTGGTATCTTAATTATGTACTTCGTCAGGTATCAGTTTCACTTGTTCCGCAACACCACATGCAGCTTTTGCAACTAGCTCACCAGCGTCTCTTAAGGCCTTTACTACTCAAATTTCAATTCGGTCCTTGTTTAAACTTTCATCATTAAGAACTTCTTCAGCTAAGTAACAAAACACACATCTCTTACTTGCTAGGCAAAGATGGGAGGGGAGAGGGAAAGAAGAGGTTGAAGAAAGTTAAGGCGAGGAGAGAAAAGGACAAGGAAAACAGAAGAGGGACGAAAGAGAAGAAAATGAAGGTAAATATGAATAATGTGAAAGTCAAAACACTAGCAGAAATATACCAGCTTATCCGCCTCAGCAAATGAGTTTTACAGTGGTTCAAAATCCTCGGTACAGCTGCTCCGGCATCCAGTGAAGGATGCCGAACCTCGCGGGCATCCTGTGAAGGATGCCGAACCTCGCCGGCATCCTGTGAAGGATGTCGAGCCTTGCCAGCATCCTGTGAAGGATGTCGAACCTTGCCGGCATCCTGCGAAGGATGTCGAACCTCGCCGGCATCCTGTGAAGGATGTCGAACCTCGCCGGCATCCTGTGAAGGATGTCGAACCTCGCCGGCATCCTGTGAAGGATGTCGAACCTCGCGGGCATCCTGTGAAGGATGTCGAAGCTCGCGGGCATCCTGTGAAGGATGTCGAAGCTCGCGGGCATCCTGTGAAGGATGTCGAAGCTCGCGGGCATCCTGTGAAGGATGTCGAAGCTCGCGGGCATCCTGTGAAGGATGTCGAACCTCGCGGGCATCCTGTGAAGGATGTCGAACCTCGCAGGCATCCTGTGAAGGATGCTAAGACAGTGAATTTGCTCCTGTGATAGGGTGAATATTTTCACCACCACCACCAACGACTCACCACCAACCCACCAAGCACCCACCACCAACGACTCACCACCACCCCATCAAGCATCCACCACCACCACCCCATGAACCACTCACCAACACCACCACCCCTTCAGCCGTCCCACACACACACACACACCATTACTACTCCACAGTAACAATGAGAGAGAAGCTGGGTTCTGTCATGGTTATATATTACTGCCATTCCTGGTACTGTGGCCACCTCATGTATGCAAATACTGACACACATACACACACCTTGTTCTATTCCCTTTTACTTAGTATTTCCAATTTACGTGGTTCCTATCTGCTGTGCTCTGCTTTGCTCTGCTGTGCTCTGCTCTGCTCACTCTCGTCCCTACACTTCGCAGCTCTCACAGTTACCCTAGCCTACATAATTCTTCTCTGTCCAGACGAATTTGTCAGCTTTGATAGGGGCGACCAGTTGGTTGGGTCACCCTGCCCGCCACCTGCTCCAAATTTATGAGCAAATACCTGCTAGTGTGGTATTGGTACACACACACACACACACACGCACGCACACACGCACACACGCACACACACACACACACATACACACGCACAGACCAGTGTCACTGACATGTATAGTATGCAAAATCATGGAGAAGATTATCAGGAGAAGAGTGGTGGAACACCTAGAAAGGAATGATCTCATCAACAGCAGCCAGCATGGTTTCAAGGACGGGAAATCCTGTGTCACAAACCTACTGGAGTTCTATTACATGGTGACAGCAGTAAGACAAGAGAGAGAGGGGTGGGTGGATTGCATTTTCTTGGACTGCAAGAAGGCGTTTGACACAGTTCCACACAAGAGATTGGTGCAAAAACTGGAGGACCAAGCAGGGATAACAGGGAAGGCACTACAATGGATCAAGGAATACTTGTCAGGAAGACAGCAGCGAGTCATGGTACGTGGCGAGGTGTCAGAGTGGGCACCTGTGACCAGCGGGGTCCCGCAGGGGTCAGTCCTAGGACCAGTGCTGTTTCTGGTATTTGTGAACGACATGACGGAAGGAATAGACTCTGAGGTGTCCCTGTTTGCAGATGACGTGAAGTTGATGAGAAGAATACACTCGATCGAAGACCAGGCAGAACTACAAAGGGATCTGGACAGGCTGCAGACCTGGTCCAGCAATTGGCTCCTGGAGTTCAATCCCACCAAGTGCAAAGTCATGAAGATTGGGGAAGGGCAAAGAAGGCCGCAGACAGAGTACAGTCTAGGGGGTCAGAGACTACAAACCTCACTCAAGGAAAAAGATCTTGGGGTGAGTATAACACCAGGCACATCTCCTGAAGCGCACATCAACCAAATAACTGCTGCAGCATATGGGCGCCTAGCAAACCTCAGAACAGCATTCCGACATCTTAATAAGGAATCATTCAGGACCCTGTACACCGTATACGTTAGGCCCATATTGGAGTATGCGGCACCAGTTTGGAACCCACACCTAGCCAAGCACGTAAAGAAACTAGAGAAAGTGCAAAGGTTTGCAACAAGACTAGTCCCAGAGCTAAGAGGTATGTCCTACGAGGAGAGGTTAAGGGAAATCAACCTGACGACACTGGAGGACAGGAGAGATAGGGGGACATGATAACGACATACAAAATACTGAGAGGAATTGACAAGGTGGACAAAGACAGGATGTTCCAGAGATTGGACACAGTAACAAGGGGGCACAGTTGGAAGCTGAAGACACAGATGAATCACAGGGATGTTAGGAAGTATTTCTTCAGCCACAGAGTAGTCAGTAAGTGGAATAGTTTGGGAAGCGATGTAGTGGAGGCAGGATCCATACATAGCTTTAAGCAGAGGTATGATAAAGCTCACGGCTCAGGGAGAGTGACCTAGTAGCGATCAGTGAAGAGGCGGGGCCAGGAGCTCGGACTCGACCCCCGCAACCTCAAC
>NC_091371.1:21441918-21474418 GCF_038502225.1 Cherax quadricarinatus | reverse complement strand
CTGGCCAACCAGGCTGTTGGTGCTAGCAGCCCGCAGCCCCACACATTCATCACACTTGTAGGAAATAATTATCCAGTTTCCTACAGAAAACTTCTTTCATTCCAACAGTATTTCTGATATCTGCTGGTAGTAGGATGAACCACGGATGTTGACAGTGTGCTCTCTAAATGCACCTGTGTTACCTCTGCTTTCCACTTGAGGGTTCTTTCTGTATACTTTCTCCCATATTTCGCACTTCATTATGTGAATATCCTAAATTTGCTTGCAACAGACGAAGCAAATTGTAAATATATACCCAGACGTACTCCATTTGGAGTCTAGTTCCTAGGTCACTTGTGTATTTCTATACGTTACCGCCTATCTGGGTTTCCTTGCAGTAATTAGAAAAATGCTTCTGTGGCTCGGCTTCCAACCTTAAAGCCAGGCGTGTCTTAGTAATTGAATTAGGTTTTGAACTGACCTTGGGCTGTGTAGGTGCCAATTTTAATAATGGTTCTTATGTAATTTTGCAATTCCTCGTATAATGGGCTTCAAATATTTAATGCTTATATATCTTACTTAACAGGAACTTTGAATTATCTGTGGCATGCTAAGAGTATGTTACATTTTATTTGGTGTATGTCACACACCCATATAGGCTGCCTCCCGACCAGTGAACCAGGTGCTCAGGGTTTATTAATGATCAGGGGCCCCGTCGTTATACCAGTACTTGGTTTAATCAACCCATCACAAGGAAGTCTACCAAAGATGTGAAGCGATGTGGTACACTCGTGAAACAACTTTAGTAGATTTCCTTTCCCTGCTGGTCGTTATGATTTACCGTGTCTTGTGCTTGCATTTGCCTTACTTATCCCTGTTTCTTATGCTTGCATTGGCCTCACTGTACATAGCTGAAAATACTATTGTATCATAGGCTATATATGTGGTAAATACCAGCTTATTTCTGAAGGAAATTTATTTTCCTCTGTTTTTTTGCTCGTTCCTAGTTGGTTATCGTATTACGGCAAGGTGTGCAGGCCGTATCTACACCTGTGTACGTATTATTGAACCTGCGTTTGCCCAATTTTTGAGAGCTTTTCTTCCCTTGTACCCAAGCCTTTAACCAGGTTACCGGTTTCGTTAAGCTGCTGCTGTTAGCGGCCCCCTGGCCCACACAACCTCGTTGATCTGGCACTTTGTCTTTCAATGTGCTTCTTGATGTCATCATGCCAGTGTTGAAAGTTACTTCAACAATGGAAATGAAGGAGTACCAAATACTTGAATTGGTATGCATTTACAAGACTTTGATGATGATGTGGATGTTTTTTGACCATAGAATATATAATCTGTCGACTTCTTGTAGGCCTACTCTCAGAAAAGCCTTTGAAATGTTAGCCGTGTAGGGATAGGAACTCGGCAAATTTTTACAAAACGTTACCGAGCTCCTCCATGAGGGAGGGTCCAGGCATTAGACAATCATTATTACGTTCATGAGGGAGCGCTAAGTCTGCAGGGGTCTTTCAGTGCTTGGGGGAATGGACAAATCTCAATTCCATTCAAAGAAAAGGAGGTTTGGCCCAATTCCTTGAATCGAGATCCCCTCACCAGGCTTGCCAAGTTTGGTTTAGCACGTGCGCGAAAAATTAGACATGTGCAACATCTGAGTATTTCGCCATCCAGTGGCTTTATCAATACAAATTCAAGAACATAATAGGACAGAAGAATTATATACAAAAGAAGAGATAACCAGTCCCTCAGCCTTGGAGTTGGTGAAGAGCACTGTAGTCTTGATTCTTCACGATTATAGTGCTCTTCTCCAACTCCAAGACTGAGGGACTGATTACGTCATCTCTTGTAAACAATTCTGTCTTCCCATTATGTCTTTGAATCTGTAATGATAAAGCCACTGGATGGCGAAACGTCTACAATATAGATACCCAGATGTTGCACATGCGTCTAATTCTTCATCTTAGTATTGCACATATACCTTACATGTACAGTTATATAGTGCGCAGGGGTGTTGCGTTGGATTTTTTTTTTCCCGAACCAATGAGAGTACAGGAGACAGAGAGCTGCTTTCATCTGTTTGGCTTCGACTACCCTCAAAAAAATTATCCAACGGTTTTCTTACCATGTTAAACAGTCAGGAGCTCTGAATTCTTCCTGAGCTCATGAATTTGGACTTCGTACGAAATCTAGGGTGATTACTAGGCAGGTGTGGTGTATTTTCCAGGGAAACCTGACCCAATACTATTTTCATACTTGACCATACTAGCTACTACCCACTACCAGTAACACCACCAACCACCATCACTAGCTACTACCCACTACCAGTAACACCAACCACCACTAGATACTACCCAATACCAGTAATACCACGACCACCACCACTAGCTACTATCCCACCAACCACAAACAACTCGCCATCTTTTAGCTACAACCAACCACCACCAGCTACCATCAATCCCTAGTTACAACCAACCACCAGCGCGCAGACATACTTAGCTTGAGACATTATCCTATTCACGCAGCAGGAAGAGTCAATCTGGCCAGTCAGTCTTGTCATAGATTCATCTATCCTCCCTCCATGCTACCCCTTTCCCCTCCAAGACCCACCTCTCCTCTCTCCCTGCACCTCGTCCTCCTCCCCCTCCCCCCTCCAGTAACAGTCATTCCGGGTCTGCTACAACGAAATCTTTGAAGCTGCCATTACTTCTGGACTCCCTGCAGCCTATTATTCTTCTGAATCTTCAATGGCTGGCACTATGTTCAATGTCAACTATCAAAATCTTTCTCATTGCTTGTGTCAGAGGCCAGACACGGATAAGATTTGTTTGGATTTTTAACCCCGTAGGGTTAGCCAACCTGTTCTTCAATCTTGTCTCCCAGGATGCCACCCACAACAGTCGACTAACATCTAGGTACCATCGACACCATGCCTAACCCTTCTAGGGTAGGGTAGGTGCCTGAGCCCGAGCCTTTAGCTCATAAGACTGTCATTCCCATTTGCCCCCTTGGGGCGGGGATGGCAGACCGGAGAGGCCTAGCTTGTGGCTAAGCCTGGGGACAGTTGGTCCCAAAGATGAGGAGGTACTTGTGCCTCCTCCCATGGGAGACTTAGGTCTCAGACACTCCCTAAAGAGGGAGCCAAGGCCGGGCCACCACTTGGAAAAGGCCCGGGCCGGGAGAATACCGGCTAATCTTTAATAATAATAATAATCTAGGTACCTACTTACTACTAGTCAACAGGGACAGCAGGTGTAAGGAAACATGCCGAACGTTTTCACCAAGGACAATCAGTGAGTCGAGAGAGTTGCCAACTAAGCCACGGGACACCTTAGGTATGGTAGGATTGTGGAATCAGGGTAGGCCTGTGCATTCCATCCCACATTGGTCTTCAGATGCACTATAGAACTGATGAATTGTCACAGTCAGTTAGCAGTTTGAGGACAATAATACAGAAAGAACTTCAACTGAACTTCAAAGTTCAGTGACTGAGGGAGACTCGCACCAGTCATCATTCTATCACGCAGGAGCAACATGTCTACTGCGCATCCAACAAAATACCCAAGACACACAATACACAAATAACCCGCACATAGAAGAGAGGAGCTTACGACGACGTTTCGGTCCGATTTGGACCATTTACAAAGTCACTCATGAATGTTACTATCGCCCGGCTCCGGCTGGTTTACCGGTATCTCTGGGAGATTAAATCACCATCACCCGATGATGTAGACCAAACTAAATATAAACTAAACATATCTTGACTCTGCTCACTGTAAATAACGCATTACCACAAACATTTTTTTTATATACAAGCATACCTCCCAAAAATACAAGGTAATATTTTTCTAATATTTTTCGTGACCTAATTTAAGTCTGCATAAATAACTCATTACGACTGTAACCAGATATAAACATGTAAACTGCCATTGTAACTTCAGTTATGAAAACTCAGCGGCCCAGTCCCTGGACCCATTATGTACCTCTAATTCTTTACTACCCCGATACCATGGGTACGTGGCGACTATCGCCCACAGAATGGGTATGGGGTACATAATAGATATATTAAACTAAATTCCTCGCCAAATTATATTTTCTTCATTTTCTAAAATTAAGTTATCGTATGTTAGATTTAGTCAAATTTAATCAAAAATATCAGAATTGGAAAGCACCCCGTGATATGTCTGGCAAAGAGGCCCAGGAAAACAGGAAACGTGGAATGGTTGACGTTTATCACTGTTAGTGCGAGAATGGTGGACGTTCATCACTGTTAGTGCGAGAATGGTGGACGTTCATCACTATTAGTGCGAGAATGGTGGGCGTTCATCACTGTTAGCGCGAGAATGGTGGACGTTCATCACTGTTAGTGCGAGAATGGTGGACGTTCATCACTGTTAGTGCGAGAATGGTGGACGTTCATCACTGTTAGTGCGAGAATGGTGGACGTTCATCACTGTTAGTGCGAGAATGGTGGACGTTCATCACTGTTAGTGCGAGAATGGTGGACGTTCATCACTGTTAGTGCGAGAATGGTGGACGTTCATCACTGTTAGTGCGAGAATGGTGGACGTTCATCACTTAGTGCGAGAATGGTGGACGTTCATCACTGTTAGTGCGAGAATGGTGGACGTTCATCACTGTTAGTGCGAGAATGGTGGACGTTCATCACTGTTAGTGCGAGAATGGTGGACGTTCATCACTGTTAGTGCGAGAATGGTGGGCGTTCATCACTGTTAGCGCGAGAATGGTGGACGTTCATCACTGTTAGTGCGAGAATGGTGGACGTTCATCACTGTTAGTGCGAGAATGGTGGACGTTCATCACTGTTAGTGAGAGAATGGTTGATGTTCATCACTGTTAATGCGAGAATGGTTGATGTTCATCACTGTTAGTGCGAGAATGGTTGATGCTCATCACTGTTAGTGCGAGAATGGTTGATGTTCATCACTGTTAGTGCGAGAATGGTTGATGTTCATAACTGTTAGTGCGAGAATGGTTGATGCTCATCACTGTTAGTGCGAGAATGGTTGATGTTCATCACTGTTAGTGCGAGAATGGTTGACGTTCATCACTGTTAGTGCGAGAATGGTTGACGTTCATCACTGTTAGTGCGAGAATGGTTGACGTTCATCACTGTTAGTGCGAGAATGGTGGACGTTCATCACTGTTAGTGCGAGAATGGTGGACGTTCATCACTTAGTGCGAGAATGGTGGACGTTCATCACTGTTAGTGCGAGAATGGTGGACGTTCATCACTTAGTGCGAGAATGGTGGACGTTCATCACTGTTAGTGCGAGAATGGTGGACATTCATCACTGTTAGTGCGAGAATGGTGGACGTTCATCACTGTTAGTGCGAGAATGGTGGACGTTCATCACTGTTAGTGCGAGAATGGTGGACGTTCATCACTGTTAGTACAAGAATGGTTGACGATACCCTAATGAACTTAACGAAGATCTTCCAGCTCAGGCTGACAGACATTACCTAGTGTACAAAACCCATCCGCTGTGATGTCCGCTGTGATGGAACAAGCCAGGGAAAACCCAGCTTCTATCCGTTATCGAAATATAACACCACAAGTATCCTCTTACCTGTTAGTGGTTCTGAGGAATTATCTTCCCCACAACAAGGTCTCAGACCAGGTCTCCTAGGTTAGAAACGAAATATTACAGGGTGAAGCCCTATGAAGCAGCATATAGGAAAGTAAGGGTGTAATTCCACCCTCACAGCCCAGCCGAGAGCTCCTTGTTGATGGTTTGATCAACCTGGCTGCTGCTGCTAGCTGCTGATATTTGAACGAGTTGAAGAAAAGACTGGTTCTAGAGAAATTTTAGCGAGGTTCACCGAGACACAACCTTATAACACTTTACACAAAACATGTCTTCGTAAAGCTCTGTACATAGTGAAACATGATTTAAGCTCTATGCAGAGCGAAACGTTGTTTCGAGAAAAGCTTGTTCTACAATCTGTTTTCATCATACTTGTGATATACCTATGACAGGTTTCGAGAGTTTTCCACGACTCTCAGCCCGGCCCTGGACGAGGCTTGTCTGGTCAACCAGTCTGTTGCTGTTAGGTAAGACACATATGCAACAGTTAGGTATCTTTATTTCGAAACGTTTCGCCTACACAGTAGGCTTCTTCAGTCGAGTACAGAAAAGTTGATAGAAGCAGAAGATACTTGAAGACGATGTAATCAGTCCATCACCCTTAAAGTTTTGAGGTGGTCAGTCCCTCAGTCTGGAGAAGAGCATTGTTCCGGTGATGGACTGATTACATCGTCTTCAAGTATCTTCTGCTTCTATCAACTTTTCTGTACTCGACTGAAGAAGCCTACTGTGTAGGCGAAACGTTTCGAAATAAAGATACCTAACTGTTGCATGTGTCTTACCTAACAATCTGTCGGTATTTTATACCATTTTAATGTCCAGTCTGTTGCTGCTGGAGGCCCGTTGGCCCACATGTCCAGCACAGCCTGGTTAATCCGGCACTTGGACGGAGGCGAGGGAGGAGAGAAAAAAAGGAGAATAAAAATACGTTACGGAGAGTAATAAGTAGAAGACGACAATAATGAGAAAGAATGAGAGAATAGGAAGATTTTTAAAACGAAAGATGGGGTCGACGAGCAACAAAGAATAAATAGAAAAAGAAAATATGAAAAAAAATCAAACAAGAAAAACGAAAACAGAAAAAAAAGATGAGAAGAGGAAAAAATGAAGAGAAAAGGAAAGTAGGGTGATGAGTTACATTGATGTGGACCAACTCTTAATTTCATCACTACTTTAAATTTGCTCGTTAATGCCTCTCTTTTTACTTGTTGTCGAGGCATATTTTATATATATATATATATATATATATATATATATATATATATATATATATATATATATATATATATATATATATATATATATATATATATATATCGTGCAGAATAGGTAAAACCTGTTATTTGGGCTTAAATAGTAAAGCTTTTATTGCCGAATAAGACGAGCGAAAATTTGTGTATGCATAATTTCTCAAAATTCATTCTGAATCTAACGAAAAAAATATATTTCATTGTGTTTGTTCTTTTGGTACAAAATTATTAATTTTTATATTAAATGTACAAAATATTTTTAAACGTACAAGAGAAAATTTTAGAAAGAACTTAATTTTAAACGAGTTCTTGCTAACTGACCAATTTTACCTATTCGGCACGACATGTATATATAATGTATGCTGTACCAGCCACAACACGTCCTCAACCATGGGCTATAGATTACAAGTACACTGAACACTGTTACTTACCAGGACGAGTCCCTGGCGACACCTGGTTCTTGGGTCCACTGGCAGGATAAACGCTCCAGCGCTCACGCCCACTGGATCTGTAACCTTGACACGAAGTGTTGATACGCGACACGTGGACATCGTCACCGACAAGCTCCAGACCTTAACGACTTTTCACTTGCCCTGTTACCAATGCCACTACCCTTTAAGCTCTTGCCTGCTTTGCACAAATTACGGATCGCAATCTATTTAATGAACAAGGTAAGCAAAAATGGACTTATGCTGCCCCTCAGGTGTGCAACCAGTGTTTGGTATCTTGGGCTGGTCGATGACGTCTAGACAGGACGTCAATCAACTTGTTCCAGCTTAATAATAATAGCCGTCGCCGAAGTCAGTGTTTTTTAATTATCGATACTTACTACTTAAACGCCATGCAACATTTATGCATGCGTCTACACATTAGATGGCTTCCGGCCAAGTCCAGGAATCCACTAATAAATAATTCTTGAATGCAATTAATTCAACGAGACTTACGCTTGAGCTCACGATAAACAACGGTGCTGGGTGTTCTCACTAATACCCTCAGTGAGATATCCTTATTAATCAGGCTCTGTGACAGAAGCCACGATACACAGCCATGATCTGCCCTCTATGATTCCTCGCACAAGACTGCTACCCCCAGCACTTAAAAAAAAAAAAAACAGCCCAGCCTATACAGGCTGGCTCAATTGTGGGGGCATTGTTGCCAGACTGCAGGAAGTGGCGAGTGTTAATCAAGCTAAATGTCAGAACGCAGTCATGATGCGATCTGTAGTACTGAACAATGTTCTTAGACCCCCGGTAAACAAACTGGGTCTCAGGTTCTTGTATAGTAGTTACCACTTACAAGTGGCATCTGGCACATGACTTCTGGTGAAAATATCGTCTGTCGACGATATTTACACCACACGGTCCTTTGGAAGGTCACAACTCCCCTTCTGCCCCGCTTGGCAGAGAGGAGAATAACTGTCAGTAACTAAGTTCACTTTATTCCTACTGTACCTCTCTTTTACTGCAACTGATTTTCACGCAGCTGAGTTACTTAGCCGTTTTAATTGTTAAGGTTATACTCATGGCTGATTTCTACTGCTATTTACATCTAGGCTTTAAAAAAGATCGTGGACCCCAATGAAAATAAGGTAATTTACACATGTTAATATGCAATAAGATTACAGTAAACAAGCAATAACACAATATGCAAAATAACCAATGTGAAGAAATAGTAAACTTGAAGCATTTTCTACGAAAGTGCTTAGAAGTTCACTTTTTTTCAAAGTAGTTATTTTGCATAAGTTAATATGTACGATAATTGTACTTATGTGTATTTAAATAAACTTTCTTACCTCTCTACCCGTCTTGATTTGTCAAGAAGGGTAGATGGGGGGAGGGGGGTCTATTACACTACCTTTGATAAATTCCGAGAGTTGTTTAGTCCCGGAGCCCGACCATGAGCATTCCAACACACGTAGATTTAAAAATTCCCACATTAATCAAGAGATGTTTTATTCTTCTGTTATATATTCATTTAGGGTTTTTTTCTATTGGATGGATGTTGGGAATGTGTGTTACTTGAGCATCTTGTTAAGGCTTTAGAAAATGTTATGCTGACAACTATCTCCATTACAACCATCCATCGCGGCAGGGAGAAAAAAAAAAGGAATGATGAAGGGGGGGGGAGAGAGAGAGAGAGAGAGAGAGAGAGAGAGAGAGAGAGAGACAGAGAGAGAGAGACAGAGAGAGAGACAGAGAGAGACAGAGAGAGAGAGACAGAGAGAGAGAGACAGAGAGAGAGAGACAGAGAGAGACAGAGAGAGACAGAGACAGAGACAGAGACAGACAGAGAGAGAGAGACAGAGAGAGAGAGAGAGAGACAGAGAGACAGAGACAGAGACAGAGACAGAGACAGAGACAGAGACAGAGAGAGACAGAGACAGAGAGAGACAGAGACAGAGAGAGACAGAGAGAGACAGAGAGAGACAGAGACAGAGAGAGACAGAGAGAGAGAGAGAGAGAGAGACAGAGAGAGAGAGACAGAGAAGTACTTGCAACCAAGCCTAAGCCTGGCCACTACAACATCAGTCAGTCTGTTCACATTGCAAGTTGCTCCATAAACATACTTATCTACGTTCATGTTATCATAGTGGGTTATAGATCTACTCAGGCTTCTAACTGCATTCCTATAACAATCATTTTCATTATTTACTTCTCTCCTAATATTATTCCTAATGCTAGACACAGTTATACCAAAGTTATATTCCACATTCTCCTTCTGGGTACTCTTCTTGGCTAACATATCAACTTTATCATGAAGGAGTAATCCAATGAGTGATGGGATCCATAGCAATTGTACATTAATTCCTTTGTCCCTAATTTTTGAGTATCTATACCTGGCTTCCCCAATGAGCATGTTGTTGGAGTCATTATATGAGTCAAGAGCCTTCAATGATGACATAGAATCAGTAATGATGATAGAGTCAAGCTCAGTGTCATAGGTTAGCTTCAGCGCCATTAGGATTGCAAACAATTCAGCTTGCAGTGTAGACGCCCAGTTGTTAATTCTTATGCCTAACTCAACAAATTTATTATCGTTCTTAACTAGGGAGGTGGCAACAAGAGCAGATGCAGCCCTGCCAGAAGACTCCTGTTTAGATCCATCAGTGTATATAACTTGTGATAACTTATTACTACCAGCTAGGTGAGAAATTTCTTCTTGAGCAGTTGCTCTAACAAGAGATTTAAGGAACGGATTACTAGCAATGAGCTTCTTGGGAGGGACTTGTAGGTACGTGATATTAAATGAACACATCTTCCATGGAGGGGTGAAATGCTCTTGTTGCCTACAGTAATACAGTTCATGCAGGTTATAAAACTTAATGCAATTGCACGTTTTCACAATCCATTTAGATCTGTGTGTATTTACCTCTAGACACTTGGTAAGATTCACTGTGACAGTGTCTGGTTCGTTTCTCAACATTCTAATACCGAGTACAGTGTTAATTTCAACAATCCTATCACTGATACTAGAAATACCAAGCTCTTTCTTCATGCTAAGAACTTTTGTAGATCTGGGACAGCCAAGAATAATCCTGAGAGCTTCATTTTGCATTAACTCCAAGGGTCGGAGAGAACTTTCTCTAGCTAATATCAACATGGGAGCAGCATAATCAATTAAGGACCTAACATAGGCTATGTACATCATTCTCACGATTCTCACATTAGCACCATAGTTGGGATTGTAGCCAGCAACAGCTTTGAGAGCATTTAGCCTAGCTTTGCATTTCTTGTTTAGTTGTGGTATAGTGGATTTGTTAAAGGGTACATCTACACCAAGATATCTGTAAGTTTTAACGTAGCTAATGATTTCACCCTGCAAATAGATGGGTGGGGGATGTCGTTTGCTTGTTAATATCTTTGTTTTAGAGGAAGATATTATGAGGCCTAGTCGATTACAAATTGCTTGAACTTCATTAAGAATGGTATTCATCTTCTTATGCCCTGTTGTATGGATCATGATATCATCAGCATAGCTTATAGCTATATGTTTAGGTGAGGCAGGTAGAGCATTTAGGAGAGCATTAATCAGAATATTAAATAGCATGGGACTAAGAACTCCTCCCTGCGGAGTACCTAAAGACATTTCTTTAGAATCACTTCTGAAGCCTTGGTAAAGGACAGAGGATACTCTATTTGACAGGTATCCTATTATCCAGCAGAGTAAGCTACCACCAATATTCATTTTGGCTAGTTCATGTAGTATAACGGTTCTGTTCGCAATATCAAATGCAGATTTTAGATCAAAAAAAGTGGTAAAACTAGTAGAGGTGTGTGCAGTGAGAAAGGTGGAAATACAGTTCTGCACACTTTTACCTTTCATGAACCCATAGAGGTAGGGGGAAAGTTGGTGTCTGATTCTGTAGTACAGTCTGTTAAGCATCATTCTTTCAAAAGTTTTACAAAGACAACTAGTTAAGGAGATCGGTCTAAATGTATCAGGCTGTTGGGGCTTAGGGATAGGCACAATGAGACTATTGATCCAGGAAGTAGGAAGAACGCCCTCAATGTAACTGAGATTATACAGTGCCCACAAAGGGTTATCAGGCACGTGCCTTAGAGTTCTGAGAATATCATAGGTTATACCATCCTCTCCAGGAGCAGTTGATCGACCTTTGGTTAATGCATTATCTAATTCATACTCGGTAAAGAGGCAATCACTCTCAACAATATTTTGGCTCAAAAAATTAATCAGTTTCAACATTTCTTCAGAAGTACTCTAAATTTTTTCTAATATGAGATGGAAGGCTTTCATGCCTGGATGTTTTGGACTAGTCATTTATGAGGTCATTTGCTTTTTCAAGAGGAAAGGGATGAGCAACATTGCCAGTCTTTTTCCTGGTTATTTTATTTATACCTTTCCAAGCCAAACTCAAAGGGGTGGACCTATTTAATCCACTAACAAACTGTTCCCATTCCTGTTGCCTAAGTTCTTCCTTTCTATTCCTTGCATTTGTTAGTGCAGCTTGGAACGTTCTGAGCAGGTCTGGGGTTCTACATTCACGGTATGCTTTACCAATCCTCCTAGCTGCATGTGTTAGATTGCGTAGCTGTGGATCATTATAGTATTTACATTGGTTTTTATTGTTATTTATAGTGGAGGGTCTTTGTTTCCTATTCCTGCCCACTTGATCTGTGAGAACACTCTCAATAGTGGTAATTAAATCATTAAATTTTTGTGTGCCAATGGGCTCGTAATTCTTATACCATTGATCCAAGTGGTTAATAAAGTTGTCTCTGTGTTCTGGTTTGAGAATAAGTTTCCTCCTTCTGTATTTAGCTCCTTGATTGCTGGAGATGTGATCAAGATTGACAGTTGTTAGTCTTGGGAAGTGATCAGATAGAAGATCATCAACTATGACAGAGTCATGCATCGTATATGATGTATTAAATCCAAGACACAGATCTAGTATGCCACCATATATGTGAGTAGGCTCAGTAGTGCCCACAATTCGAACATTGTCATGCTCATTTAGCAATCTCACTAGTTTAGTTCCATTGGTGTTTGTTATAGACCCACCAATATTCTTATGTCTGGCATTAAAATCTCCAAGAATGATGGTAGGTTCACTATTGATGCGATCTGGTAAAGCATCAGGTCGAAGCTGGTTCGCTGGGGCATGGGGCATAGAGATTAAAAATGTTTATGGAAAAATCGCCTGCATATACTTTGACACCATGATACTGCATGTTAACTCGACTCTGCAAGGAAAGGAGTGAATGTGGCAAGTTCTTTCTGACATACATCACGCAACAGTTGGTTGACCTTAGGTTATAAGCTGCATATCCAGGCAAGTTTGGTGGAGGTGCTCCATCTTTCAATCTACATTCCTGCAAACAGATGACATCAATATTCTTGGTTGCACTAATATGATGTAAGTCAGGCAACCGCTTCCTGATGGAAGCAATGTTCCATGAAAAGATTTGTAATGTATCCATTGTAGTGAGTTATTACAATCTCTTGCTCATAAGATGGTAAAACTATTATGCTTTGACTACAGTGTGCAGACACTTAAGAGCAAATAGCATAGTTTGTACGTCTTTATCTTCAGGACCTTTATTTTTAAGCATTTTTCGGCATCTTGGCAGCCAGTTAAAAGACAAGTCTTGAAGGCAAGAGTCATGGGCTTCTTTCTCACAAATTGCTGGAAGCTGAACGGAGATTGCTGCACTTTTGACATCATCACCATGCTCAAGAGCATCATCCTGATTACATATATTTATTAAACTTGTCAGGATCTGTTCAAGATGCTCAATTTTTTCTGGAAATTTGTTATAATATGAGGAAGGTCAGGCGAATCCAATGCCTCTCCGGAGGATGGCACTTCTAGGTTAGTGCTTTCTTTAACACCTATCACCTTAACAGGTACCATGGTTACATTAGTGTTCTCTGTTTCATCATTCATTGCAGGTAGGCCCTGTGCATCGGACTCATCTCCAATTTCCAGGGGGGTTACCTGTGTGGTGTCCGTCTGACTGTTGTAGTTGTGTGTATTGGGAGAAATGACAAACTCATCCCCATATTCAGGTGTAGCCATAGGTATCTGTAGTGGCAGACCAGTAGTTCCATATGTGCTAGCAGGGATGGCTAGCTCCTCCACAGCTGGTGTGTGTGATGGCATTCTGGTATCACCAGAATCATTTGCAGTGAGGTGGGGTTCTTGCACACTTTGCAGAGGTTCAGTCTCAGATCTGGCTGTGGTAGACTGGATGGCCTCATCCTCAGTTACCATTAAAGGACTGTTATCAGGTTTTCATCGAAGGTTGTTTGGGTTCTGACTGCAGTCCTTTTGGGAAACTGTAACCCCAACTTCTTTACAGTTAATACACTTAAATTTTTGGCTGTCAGGGCCTACTGTGCATTCTCTAGTGGAATGTTTCCCAGCACACTTACCACACCAAGAATGTAGTATTCCACAGTCTACTGCAACATGGCCATAGTGCTGGCATTTGTAACACCTACGTTTAGGGGGTAGGTACACTTCGATGTTTAGGAAACGTAAACCATGCACCCAGATATTCCGGGGGAGGGGCACAGGACCCACCCAACTGGCAATAATTTGGGATTTTCCTTTAAGTCTTTTAGGCTTGATGATATGCTCATTGAGAGTCAAATGGGATGGGTCCATGCAGAGAGGGTATCCAAAGATTATGATACTGACCCATTTTTTAAAGTGGTGAGTGTCTGATGGAGGTCGGAGCAGCTTAATATCCCCATAAGGTGTACTAAGTAGATCATTGATCAGTTCTGCATTCTGTTCCACAAACACAAAGTTGTGTGTGTTTTTCCTAAATTGGATCCTTGAGTTAGGATGCTTGTTTACAGCTTCCATTAGCCATGCACACTTAGCAGGCAGCAGGGTGTTGTCAGGGAAGTTCAGCTTAACACATTCTTCCTTTGAAGAAAGACTTCTTGCAGCCTCTGTGCACCAAGGACGTTTAGTGTCACATTGTGTACGAGTCAAGTGAGTCTGACTACGTCGACGCTCTAGCCCTTTCTCACTTTTTCTCTTTTGTTTACTTTTAAAGGTCTGGAAGCTATCATCATTTCCATCACCTGCAGAAATAGATTCTTCTATAACAGTTGCCATGTTTGCCAGTGATGATATCTGGTGTAAGACTCACAACACAAGAATTCCTCGCTTATCTTTCCCTTATAGCTTATGCAAGAGCAAATATTCACTACAAAGTCAGAAATCCAAAATAGATCACAAGACACAAGTGCTCAAGTTCAATGAACACCTCCAACCATACTCAACCCAGACCACCACCACTCAATACGACACACACCCCACCAAAAACACACTCAGAGACCTCTTGTATGTGTGTTAATAATATGGTACATATAATGATATAATGGATGGTACAGGCGAGGTCTTACACCTTATCACAAATTACAAAGATGAAAAGAGAGAGAGACAAAGTAGGTAATATTGAGCATAAAATTAGAATTCTGACATACATCACATTAAACAAGAGGTTCAAATTCAATGATAACTTCCACTTGAGTTAGTTCAGGCTACTGCCACCTAATGTACCTCACTGAAATAATAATATAGCAGACATCACAATGAATGCTGAAGACAACCTCTTACCCCAACCATAGATTGTAAACAGTATTACTAAAAAAAAAAAAAAAAAAAAAAACTAGGTAATGTTACAATGACAATGAGATAAATCACTCTGGTTGACTTCCTTGGTCCATCCTGGGTAACTCACACGTTACTATGTTATACATGTATGCAAGCATAAGTGTGCAGCTGTAGATAGATGAACCAGTACCTAAACAATCTCACTTACACACGCGTTACTATGTATGACAAGTGTTACCAAGTGCACCAACTGTACACTTTATCACTTAGAATACACTTGTGTTGATGTAAATATAGGTGAGAATGGTACACCGCTGGTCGTAATAAACACACTGAACTTCTCAAGGTCACACACTAGGCCCAGCTTCTGGAGAGGTACCAGCGTTTTAATGTGTTTATTATGTGTCAGTGCGTGTCTGCAGTCATTAAATTGGTGTATCAGAAGTTAAACACTACAATCCAGTTGATCAAATAGTCTAAAACAATTTACACAATGTATAACTAGAAGTATAATGATTGCAAATTGTTACTATTACAATTTTAACTAGGCGCTAGACCCACTAGATGAGATGGCAAGGAACATAGACGTTAACAGGCTGACTCTTGCTTAACACAGTTGAAAGGTAACCGAATTACTCAAGTAAGAAAGTATTCATGAAACTGAACATTATGCAGGAGTAAGCTTGTTCACAGTAAAAATACAAAGCATAAGTTACACACTCACACCACAGATGAACACTGCAATTTGAAATATTACTGGGAATTTAGCAGTAAAGTTTCAGTCTGAACGAGAAAATGTATTAGAAAACACAACAATGACACTAGGACAAGCAATTTAATTATGTAACCGTATTTAATAGTTCAGTTACACTGAGCAGAGCATGTATTACACTGATTTATCAAATATAAGGAGTCGCTACACTGAAGTACACTCTGAGCCTTTTAAAGTCTTAATACAGGCTTACAAATGACAATTAACTGTTGGGGAAAGCAGCACTTAACACTTCTAGCACACGTATGACAGATGAATGTTCACTGTGTACAAGCCAATCACCACAAACTTACTATGTTTATAAGTGAACCTCTGGCATGTCCCACTTAAAATGTCAGTACTGCAATGCTCGTTAAATTGTTCTTAAGCCACTAGAGGAAATACTGGTATGCCAGCAGCACTGTAGAACGTATACATAGACATGCTGGGCCTTAGGACAGCTATAACTGCAGGCTGCCTTAGCGTGTTCTGGCTAGCTTTTAGTGCTGCTTTCAAGCTTGCTTGACTGTGCTTGCTAAGCCCGTGTCAACCACCTGGATATTTGCTTGTAGCAGGCAGGTAGGCACACAGGACACACATTCGTAAGATGAGTGGAGTGCGGCACAGAGGACACGGGCACTCAAGTACTTATGTGGTCTGGCAAAAACCGCCTCTAGACCGTAAGTAAATAGAGGCGAATGGCTGAGTTCCAAATCGAGGAAGGAGAAGGGACAAGGAAGGGATATTCACCTCGCTAGACACAGGCAATATGGGTGTAGTGGCCTGCAGGTCGCAGTGCAATTTTCAAGGTCATTCATTGGGCCCACAGTCGTCTCGAGAGTTACCAACCCTGTACTACTTGTTAATTACTCCAAACCCACAGCACTTAACACATCTAGCACACGTGTCTTGGAATGACAGACAAATTTTCACTACATAAGAACTAGTTCTCACAACACCGAAGGTACGGCCGGAACACTGTAGAACGTTCACAAAGGTATTCTGGGATTCAGAATGCCTTGGCCTTCACTGGCCTTCACTTGGCCTTCACTGGCTGGCTTGGAGCGCTGTTTGGCCTGGATCAGATAAACTCGCCCTTATCCCGTATGTAGATAATGGCGACGAGTTAAGGGATACCGGTGAATAGGAAAGTCGAGGAAGGGACATTCACCTCACTAGACACACGCAGTATGGGTGTAAGTGGCATGTGGGTCTTATAGTGCCATTTCCAAGGTCACGCAGCAGGCCAGACATTCCTCACTCATTTTAAGCCTACGTAGGTACTGATGGTAGCACAATGTCCTAAGTAAGCGTAATCCACTCATGCAAATAGTTACAACAAATCTGAAGCACTTGCGGAACTCACATATTCGAGTACCAGCGGAGCAGCAAAATACACCTCTACCCTGCACCTTGATAGAGGCGAACGGCTGAGTTTAAAGGCGGAGAGTTGAGGATACAGGAGAACAGCAGGGGTAACTGAGCACGCACATTCGCCTTTCTTCACATAGTCAATGTGGGCGAAAGTCTCAGGCAGGTGATGCAGTGCCTCGCTCAAGGTCACTGACTGAGGCAGACTTCTCAAGAGTTACCAAACACTGCAATACTCGTACAAATAGTTACTCCAACCTTGCAGAACTTCTAGCACACGTGTCTTGGAGTGAAAGACGAATTTTCAGTGTGTGGACACCTGGGTTACCAACTCGCGTAGGACTGCACACTCGTCGTTATTCCTCAGGTTGGTATAGCGATGAGTTGTGAGCATTTTGATAGGCACGAGTAGCAGTGGACTACCAAAATTCGCCTCTACACTGTATGTTGATAGAGGCGAAAGGCTGAGGTCAAATGAAAGGCAGAGGGGAAGCAGAGGCCTGTGAGGGCCTTTGCAAAAAGGAAAACTATTTCCAGTGTTTCACTAGGTATATCCTTAGTCACAGCTCGCACATAACAGTTCTCACAACACTGAAGCTGTCTTCCAACAGTAGGAGTTTTAATGATGACTTATCAGTCGAGAGAGAGAGAGAGAGAGAGAGAGAGAGAGACCCATAATACATTCTGCTTAACAGTCAAGAGAAGAGAGCACAAAATCCCTCAGTAATAAAGTCGCAGCAGAGACAAGAGCTTTGGAAGAAGCTGGGGCAAGATAAGAGTTTAGCTCGTAAAATACACGCCAGCTTCTCTCATCCTTAATACTCTTGAACTCTTTAAGTGTTATTTAAAAAAAGGTGAAGGAATGACTGAATGATCATTCACTACAAATTATTTAGAGAAATGTTCAACATGGATATCTTTGAGAAGAAGTTTCACCAGCCAGAGGCTTTATCAGTCCAGTTGAGATAATAGACTGAAGATGACAATGTGAGGTAGTATGAAGTGATCAGTCCCTCAGCCTTGATACATCTGAGAGCTCTAGTTTTTAATTGATTTCATGTCAAATCCAGCCTTAGTATAAGTCAGTTTAAAAACAGCTAAAACTACAAAAAAATTATCAACAGAATAAGCTGAAGTCAACACTAATACAAATCACACCATAACCTCGGTTATTCGTGCATATGTATGCCATATATGGGGATTAACAAGCATACAGACACACTAACACATACGTACGCATGCACGTGAACATGCGCCTGGTAATAAACATACAAAACAAGCCAAGTGTGTAACAAGTGCCTCTGACAACTGGTAACTAACAGATGTGAGCGGGCTAACAAAACAGGTGAGCTGGTTAGGAAAGTTTGCGTAGCAAATAAGACCCTTTTATCCCGGGAAGAGATCAGGACAGACGGTCGTTAGCCAAACATAAGGCAGGGACAGTAGCGGCAGTAAACCCGTGGTGGTGAGGAAAGAAGGGAGGTAGGAGAGGGATGGGAGATGGGCACAGGTAACGGGAGGGAAGTGTGTCGGGGTGGGAGAGTAATGGGAACTTGTCCCTCACCTCTTATGCATGGGCGTCAGCGACGTAAACGCAGAACTGACGACTGGATGTGCTCATCTTGCAGTCGTTATTCTCAACGTTACTGCGGCGGATAAACGGTACGAAACGCCATCAGAGCTTCCTCTGTATAGTGCTAAAACAACACCACAAGGGAGGTGAACGAGGGAAGGGAAATTATATGCGAGGAGGGAGGAAACTGAAGGGATGGGCAAGTAGGGAGGGAAAGGGAGGGAAAGGAAGGGATGGGCAAGTAGGGAGGGAAAGGAAGGGATGGGCAAGTAGGGAGGGAAAGGAAGGGATGGGCAAGTAGGGAGGGAAAGGGATGGGCAAGTAGGGAGGGAAAGGAAGGGATGGGCAAGTAGGGAGGGAAAGGAATGGATGAGCAAGTAGGGAGGGAAAAGAAGGGATGGGCAAGTAGGGAGGGAAAGGAAGGGATGGGCAAGTAGGGAGGGAAAGGAAGGGATGGGCAAGTAGGGAGGGAAAGGAAGGGATGGGCAAGTAGGGAGGGAAAGGAAGGGATGGGCAAGTAGGGAGGGAAAGGAAGGGATGGGCAAGTAGGGAGGGAAAGGAAGGGATGGGCAAGTAGGGAGGGAAAGGAAGGGATGGGCAAGTAGGGAGGGAAAGGAAGGGATGGGCAAGTAGGGAGGGAAAGGAAGGGATGGGCAAGTAGGGAGGGAAAGGAAGGGATGGGCAAGTAGGGAGGGAAAGGAAGGGATGGGCAAGTAGGGAGGGAAAGGAAGGGATGGGCAAGTGGGGAGGGAAAGGAAGGGATGGGGAAAAAAGAACGGGACAGGAAGAAAAGGGATGAATGTGCCAGAAAGGAAGGAAAGGAAGGACAAAGGTAAAAATAAAAATGGGGTGGAAAGGAATAAATGGAAGAAGATGGAAAGGAAAAGATGGGAATAAGGAAGAGAAAGAGGAGGGGAAGTAAGGAATGCTGGTAGGAGAGTAGTGTGGTGGCCTCCAGTAATGCTCACACAGCAGCCAAGACAATGGTAGAGGGAGTCAGCAGAGAGTCTTGACATGTAGCGATGACCTACCAGCGATAGCATCATGGTCGCATGAGGAAGAATGGGATGGTGGTGCATGGGGGAAATGGGGGCTAGAGAATGAGTTGAGGCCCATGGGGAGAAGGGGGTTGTTGTGGTGCATGGGGGAAGCAGCTTCATTTCTCATTATTGATCAAAATTGGGAACATCTGCAGCGTGCTGCTACTCTGGTCTATCGACGTCTATCATGTGAGGTCAGGGTCACTGTCCCGTGTCTTGTTAGCCATACTGGACATAAAGACAAACGGACATCTACGTACACACATTCACCTAGAGTCGCTTCCGGAGGTCACCGCCCCCGCGGCCCGGCCCCAGACCAGTCCTCCTGTTTGCTGGCCTGGTCGATCAAGTTGCTAGTGACTACCGCAAGCAATCACACACACACACACACACACACACACACACACACACACACACACACACTACTAAGCACATAAGCTATATCTCTTAACTTTCTAGGCCTCTATAATGATTAATATATATCTTGTTATGCTGTTGAGTGTAGAAATCAGCGATGTAGTAAGACAAAACTAGCATTTTACTGGTTTCTCCAGGATTTTTAAGGACTGACTGATTTCTGCCGAGGGACGCAATGACTGGAGTCAATAACTGTCAAATTTATTTGATTTGAAGCCTATCGACTATGCTACCTGTACACCACCGGCCAGACTTACCTAATATAGGTTAATTGACAGGAATATTACTTCCCTAATACTTCTAAATCTACCTTAATAATGCAATGTTTTCTTTCAACAGACATCTGACACTATCTTTAAGTAATAGTTACACGGTGTTGGGAAGAAAACCTAGCTGTATTTCCCTGTCAGAAAGTAATGCAATATTATGAGGACCCCATCAAGCTACCATCTATCAGAACCGCGAATCATACTTTCACACGTCTTCGTGCATCATCAATAGCTATGCAATGTTGCGAGAGTAGCAACAGTAGAAATGAGGGAAGGTTTTCTCGGATTAAGTTTGCGTGGCGACACCAGCCAGCATTGCTAATGTAGTAATGACCTGGCTAACATAACATTAGTCACACGACAATTACCAAAATTTGGTCAGACTTTGATATGACATAAAAGACTTTACATTTTGAATATAGACATATCTGACAACTGTCCTTGAAAAATTCTGTATTAAGAAAACAGGTCTAAGGCAGTAGACATCTATAGCGTATCTATCCCACCCAACTCTTGAGCAGACACTCGTCTAACACAAGAGATCAGGAAAACAGGCCATAATTTATCGGTGTGGAACTACGACACTTAAGACAATCCAAAGTATTCATATAGGAATCCGGATTCAGGTTATGCACAATAGCCTCAATTATAAACAATTCAAGTCTGAATGATCCAAAACTATTATATAATGAACGTTTATCATGTCTTACAATTGCCGCTTCTAAAATATCTTTTTCCAGCCATGAGGTACAAGGAACTAGGACTCTGGCTTCCGACCAACATGTGGGATTGTTGCAAATTTGGATATGGTTAATAATGCATTTGATTCCCGATCTGTTGCTATCAAATACTGACATTGTGTTAACCTAACATCTAGAGGTTTGCCAGTCCCATGTAAGATAAGTTGCAGCCATTACACCTAATCCTGTAAACACTGCCAACACAGTGTTGAGGGGAATTGTTTATCAAAATGCTTTTAACTATCCATTAATTCCAAAAATTTACTTGCATGTTGAATCTTTTTAGGGCACTCAGCAGGATAGGTAAATTCCCAATGATATCTCCATTTTGTTTTAAGTGAGTCAGCCGCAGACCTGTTTTCTTAATATTACGGAATTTTACCGAGACAATCGAAAGACACATCTATATTCAGAATTTGAAGTCTTTCATATCGTATCGAAATCTGACCAAATGTTTGATAATTGTCATGTCACTAATGTTATGTTAGCTAGGTCATTACTACATTATCAATGCTTGTGGGCTGGCTGTCTCCTAATGCTTTAAGACTCTGCTTCATCTTACTAGCACTTGGCACTGGTATGCCTGGCGCAACCGGGCTGCCGGGCTTCTACCTCATTCGAGCTTGAACGTTCCCCTGAACTAATCTGCTTGGACTTCCTACTCATTTCTGCAACATTAAACGCTCCTAATATGCTGATTGCAACAAGAAAGACTATAGTTATCATTCAAAAACCCCTGTGGCTGTTTTGCATCTTATATCGCTTGTTCGCGACTACAGCATTAATATATACATGTGTGTGTGTGTGTGTGTGTGTGTGTGTGTGTATATATATATATATATATATATATATATATATATATATATATATATATATATATATATATATATTTATATTTTAACAAGTCGGTCGTCTCCCACCGAGGCAGGGTGACCCAAAAAAGAAAGAAAATCCCCAAAAAGAAAATACTTTCATATATATATATATATATATATATATATATATATATATATATATATATATATAATGTATATTGTGCACACACACACACACATTCTCTCTCAGTCCACAGCAGGATACGAACCTGAACAAACTGCATCAAAGTAAGAAGTACTTCATCTACACAGCTACCATGGGAATACCACACAATGGTAACAGACGGAAAACAACAATGGTATTATTAATAAAATACATTGAGGTCATAGGCTTTTGCGAAGCGTAAGCAAGTATTGAGCTATTCTTAGGGTAACATGAGGCAGGGGAGGGGGAGAATGAATAACGATGGAGATGCATAAACACAAAAGAAATTCAAGCATAACGTAAGGCAGGAAAAAAATTATCTTTGATATACCTTTGAAGAGTTCGATTTTTTTATTATTATTCCTGATTCTCAGCCACTGACCAATCTTGTCTAGTGACTGTTTGGTCAACCTGGCAACGCATAAGCAAAAGAAGTAAATCAGGTCAAAACGAAAATAAAAAATAATCGTTGAAGTTACCAATATCCAACTGAAAAAAAGTCCATGGAAAAAAAAGGATGAGAAAAGGAGAGAGTGGAGGAACATGGTCGACATCAGCTGGTCGAGGATGATCGGCACTCTTGCATTTACCAGGAGAACCCAGCTCCCTTATCACATGCTGCTCGCCCAAGACCCAACACACGGCTAGACCACAAGCACACGCAGAGTCCAGAGTCCCGTCCCTGGTGCAGCTCAAGTGGATGTTAGCGGCAAGAGAGGACCTGGCTAGCTTTTCCGAGCGAGTGACATCTGGGTCGTGTTGCGACGCCCAGGAGTGGAGTTGGTAGCGGGTGATGGTCGCAAAGTGGAAAACTGAGGAATCTGCGACCTCTTGTAAAAATAGATGCAACACACGATCTCCCGTGAATATGAGGGTGAGCCTGCAACATCCTGGAGCACGGGACCGACACATTTTTGTTTCAGAATTATGGAGGATACGATCTGGCAACCTCTTTTGTCTAAGGAGGAAGGGGAAGCGGACTAAGGACAAGGTGAGGAGGACGAGCGTGAGAATGGGAAGTAGTGGGGGAAAGGAGTGGACGAGGACGAAGTAAAGGGGAAGTGGCCTGGTAGGAAATAAAAAAGGAGTGAGAAGGGCCACTGGACGAGGAAGGAGAGATAGGATTGGACGAGGAGGGAGATAGGAAGGAGTGGACTAGAAATAAGGGAAAAGGGTGAGTGTGAGTGGACTAGGAAGAATTAGAACAGGGCAAGGGGGCGGAGGAGGGAGCAGGGAGGTTAATGAAGAGTGAAGGGGATGTGTAAATAAATATACCTAATAAAAAGGTAAGCACGTGCCTAGGTGTGTGTATATACTAGTATATATACACAAAGTTTTGTGCATCGCTGTATACACACACACCGACGTTGTATATATCTCAGCATATAAACAGCGTCTCAGTACATTTACATATACAAAGACAGTCACGCATACCTCGGTTATATACACAAACAAAGCTAATATTTATCCCTTGCTTAGAGACTGAAGTCTCCGTGATGCTATTATCTACTATCGTAGTTACAAAACTATCATTAAATTTCAGCATATTTTAGGATTCATAATCTTTATACCTGGAATGCCACTTGAAATATAGTCTATAAGTATATTTCTTGCCGTCTAGTCACTGGTAGCTTCCTTTAGTTTAGCTTATCGCCAAGCAATATCAGATCACATGTCAAGTCACATGTCAGATCATAAACAATGTCAGAGTAGTTTGTCGTGTGTGACAAAAGAGAAGGTATAACCCTATTGGGAGTTGTTCTACAGAAGTAAGTTCGTCGAGTGCTACTCAGGCAGCAGGAAGTATAGTACTGGCAACTTTCCTTACACCTCGCTGCCTCTATTCACTTAGCAGTAGATAAGCAAATAGGTGGTGGTCGGTTTTTATAGGAAATATAACTAAAGGAACCATCAGAAATAAACCATACTGCTTAACTTTAGTGGGTTATCCTGGGTTAATAACCCTGCGGTTTATTTATCCAAGGTTTTCTTTTTCTAAGGTTAAGGGAGAAGGATACCATATGCAATCCCTTAAGGAACTTTCGTGTTTCACTAGAGGACTTCACGTCGATGGCGTGCATGACCCTCCACTGCTCAAGGACATCTTGGGAATTCCTTTTGAAGAGCAAAGTCGACCTTCAGCCTCTCGTCTGGGGGATGATGTTTTCCCTTTGTGGCCACAGAACTTGTGACCCCCATGACCCATAAGGATAACAGACGTCATGGGGCAAGTAGGCTTTGTGCAAGGACTGAGAAGGAGAGGAAGGAGGGGGGTGAGGAATGGAGTTGAGGGATAAAAAATGCATTAGGCACTCCTGGTGAGAGAAGTATCTCTCACTCTCCCTCGTAATGGCATCAGGTGAAGACCGGAGAGATAAATGGTATTTAGGAGAGATGGAGCTAAAGAATGGAGAATAAATCCAAGAAGATGAGAAAGATTGGAGCTGGATGACGGCCTAACGACGCTCTTCTGTATCTCACGCATGATGAGGATCCAGTTCCTCCCGCTGCCCTCTCTCAACACCCTCCACCTCCAGATCACATTGATTTTTAACATTGGCACAGTACTGACCCCTGTTCTCTTCCCCATTCTCATATCCGACAAAGACAGACGAATAAATCATAGCACACTATCATCCTTTGCAGACGACACTAGAATCTGTATGAGCGTCATCCACTGAGGACCTGGCAAAGCTTCATACTGATGAAGTGTTCCAATGGCCCACTGACAATATTTTCAACAAGGCCAAATTTCAGTTGCTCCGTTATCGAAGAATTAAGGAAATAAAGACAGGAACGGAGTATAATATAAATCCTAATCACTCAGCACAGCGTAAGGCTAATGTGGGAGACGTGGGAGTGATCATGTCGGATCTCATCACTATCACAACTGCAAGGAAAAATAATTGGTTGGATAACTAAAACATTCAAAACAAGGGATGCCAAGCCAATCCCCATACTCTAAGTGTCTTGTTTTCTCTAGCCTGGAGTACGTCAGTACTCCAGCAGTTCCATTCAAAGCAGCCAAAATCAGACCTAGAGAATGTTCAGAGAACATCACTGCCCGCACAGATTCAATCAAGCACCTAAATCACTGAGAACATTTGAAGTCCCTCGATCTGCACCCCTTGGAAAGTAGGCGAGAGAAATATATTATAATCTACATATGGAAAATTCTAGGACGATTGGCCCCAAATCCGTACACACAAACCCTTCCCCATGAAAGCAAGAAGCTTGGAAGACAGTACAAAATACTCTCAGAACAGCAGTTGCAATGAGTACACTAATGGAAAACTATAGTGTGAAGGGTCCAGGACTTTCCAACGTCCTCCCTTCATACATTAGGGGGATTACAAACAGATCTATGGCTGTCTTCAAGAAAGAACTTTATAAGTTTCGTGCGACTACCCCCAACAACCTGGTTAATCAGGTCATCCACCGGGAGGCCTGGTCTGGGACCTGGCGAAGGTACATTGTACTGGACAATGAAAAACCCCACTGTTGCAATATCCACACATTGCGACATCTATCACTTGTTCTTATATGTTGCACTGATCATTTTATCAAAACTAGTTACAGCATTGTTCGGTACCCTTATCAGTATGACATATCACAAAATTAGAGCAGAAACTGTTATAATATTTTTGCCTTTTTCCTGTAACCCTGCCTGCCGCCCAACACTACATTACCAAGATATACTCAAGACAACTGTCAGCAGGCTCAGCCCGTGTCCTCTGCTATTCTACTTCTGCCATACAATGCCCTGCGGCTGGTTTAGCCCCCCCCCCTTTTTTTTTTACAAATTCAAGACTTTCTTCTCCAGAGCTCTTCTTCACCTGTCCCCACTACTCCCCCTTCCTCCTTACCCCTTGTGGATTTTACCTGCGCGTCGAGTTGTTAATATTTTTGTTAGAGGTTTTGGGTTTGCGAAGGATCTGCCTAGTATGGAGCAGTAGGCCTGCTGCAGCGTTCCTCCTCACGTCTGGGACCGGGCTGCGGGGGCAGTGATCTCCAGAAGCGACCCCAGGTAAACACATCCTTCACACAGGGTGAAGGAAAAAAAATCTGCTAATCTACATACCTGTAGGCGAGCTGGAAATGTTGAGTAGGGCGCTGGGGATTCTGACGAGCCATACCACACATTTTCAGTGAAAATGATTAAGACGTCATCAGGTAAAGATAAACTCAATGTACTGAACAATCACTGAGGTACACAAAAATTTTAAGACAAAAAAAAAAAAAAGACAGGACAGGACAATAGGTAACAAATCTATTACCGGCGCACAGAATATGCAGCTTAGGAGGGAAAAGGCAGGGAGTAAGAGGAGGAGAGATGGAGAATGAAAAGGAGGGAAGAGAAGGAAGAAGAAGAGGGCGGAAACTACATGGACACACATGAAATAACAGACAACAGGAGAGGAGAGGTTAAAAGGCAGCCAGGGTGGAATATACACAAAAATATTAGACCAGGATTCAACGCCACACCCAACCGCTGTGGCAGAATTGGAACGGCAGCGTCAAGCCACAGCAAGTGTGGCCCGGAACCTCAGTGTCTGGTAAGGGAAGAGAACTGGAAACAATGATAAATAAAAGGGGGATAGCGAATGGAAGAGGACTCAGAGAAGGCAAGTACATCAATAGCATTAAAAAACCGACAAGTATGTTAATACACGATACAATATGCGGTTTATGACATTTCATTAAAAATACGTTTCGCCCACCCGGACTATCAACTGTTAGTCCTTGGTGGACAAAACAGTTCTCAATATAACGACACAAAAAGCACATTATGTCTTCTTAACTGGGAAGGTAAAGGAAGGATAAATGATAAGGATAGAAAATGTCGGGTAAGGTAAGGAAAGGTAACCAGAAGAGAAGAAAAGGAAAGAGAGAAGACAACTGAGAGGGATGACAAAGTATGGAAGAGAATGTGAGAGAAAGGTGTAAAGTGAGTAGTGAGAGGATGGGAGAGAAATTAAACCAGGAAATGGAGAGGGAGAGACAGGAAGTAGCAGAATAATGTACATGGCACTGAAGGAGCCACGGGAAAAAACTGAACTAAAAAGATGAGGGAAAGCGCAGAAGGAAGTGATAAAGAGGGGAAGAGCAAGATGGCATGAAAGGGAAGAGTGAAAGAGGGGAAGGGAGAACACAGAAGAGTTATCAGAATGAACTTCTCTCTTGTACTTCATTAAGAGGGAGACAAAAGTGACAAAAAGAGAAGAGAAAGAGGAAGTGTGTTGAAAGAGCGAGGGTCTGTGCGACGTGTGGTAGGAAGGGTCTGTGTGACGTGTAGTAGGGTCTGTGACGTGTAGTAGGGTCTGTGGCGTGTGACAGGGTCTGTGTGACGTAAGGTAAGAGAGGGTCTGTGTGACGTAAGGTCTTTGTGACGTAGAGTGTGTTGTAGGGTGGGTTCACGGAACGTAATGGAGGCGTTGGAGAAATACACAAATGCTCTGCCTGTAGTTTACTGGTAGAAGATGGTGACGTCCGTCAGCCTTAATATTACGGGCTCAGTGTCTACATCCTTTATTTATTTATTTACTACAAGTACATGTACAAGGTATACAGTCCTAGCTGACAACAATGACGTACTACTATATAGAAAGTCCCTTGTTATGCTCCGCATTTCGGCACATTAGGTCAGTGTCCCAGGATGCGACCCACACCAGTCGACTAACACCCAGGTACCCATTTTACTGATGGGGAACATAGACAACAGGTGGAAAGAAACACGTCCAATGTTTCTACTCTGGCTGGGAATCGAACCCAGACCCTCGCCGTGTGACTAACGTTGCCAGCAGGTGGAGCCGGGGGTTGAACTCGTACATATCAGTGTCGTGACTTTTCACTGACTCTAGCTAAGTGTCACATTCCTGGGTTCGTGACACTAGTAACGGACTCCTACTTCCACACGTAACATACCACTGACAGTGTGACCTGAGGTAAGATTGGGCTGTGACGAGGGGAACCCACCACGGGATTACCTGTTAGCTGCCACACTTAAGTCCTATGATTGTCGGGTGCTAAAACCGGCTATATACCGAGCTGAAAGAGCTGGGAGATTGTGTGTAACAAGGCAGGGAAAACCCTATATATTACGAAAGCAAAGACCTCGTTAGTGAAGCATTTTTTTTTTAAATGCCGGTACATATATTTTTAAATTTACAGTGAATTGTTTTTGTAAATGAAAAATAATTGCCTTATGTTTATCTGCGTAATGTTTTTTTATTATCATTATTCCAGTTTGTGTTTTTATTTGGTAAAGTTGGTTACATCAACAGTGTACTGCTACCCTATTTTATACTATCATTACACAATGGGAACCAAAGGAGTTCCCCCGTCACATTCCATCACACAGTATGGGTTTCATGAAGTGTTGAAATGAGTCAGTCTGAGATGGAAGACTTCAGTAGGACAATGAGGATATAGTCAATTATTCCAGCAAGGGCTCAGCTACGACAGCTTCAAAGGTTTCCTCTCAGCAGAACGTTACTGTCACTTGGGAATTGCCGTCTCCCAGGAAAGCCTATTTCATACACAGGATAAATTGTTATAGAGTTGTAGCAGTTGATGCTGTGCGCTTCTGTACTCTGCTTCTTTTCTTACATTTTAAGTGTGTCTTTAATTTTTAGTTATTTTAAGTAGAACAGGTGGAGTAAAACACGGTGATAGATGGAAATCAAACTTAAACTGCGTAAAGGGTCTATTTATGTCAGCTTCTGTCAATCGTGAAAAACTTTCGGAATTACTCAAGAACACTGAAATAACTTAATACTGACAAAGACAGAAAAGAAAGACGAACAGAGAAAAAAGAGGGAGACATTGGGGGGAGGGGAGAGAGAGAGAAAGAGTTCAGGATGGAGAGAATTATGCCGGGAGGAGCGGCCGTAAGAGATGAGAGGAATGTGTGAGAGATTACGTCTCTTGGGTGTGTTTACCTCCCTGCTACTGTTATATACCAGATCACCCGCCCACCAGTCACCCTTCCTGGTATACCCGCCCACCAGTCACCCTTCCCAGTATACTCGCCCACCAGTCACCCTTCCCAGTATACTCGCCCACCAGTCACCCTTCCTGGTATACCCGCCCACCAGTCACCCTTCCCAGTATACTCGCCCACCAGTCACCCTTCCCAGTATACTCGCCCACCAGTCACCCTTCCTGGTATACCCGCCCACAAGGATCACAACAGTGCCACGATCGCACGTGCAAAGAAAATGATAAGATGGATAATGAGAACGTTCAAAACGAGAGATGCCAAGCCAATGATGATCTTTTTCAAATCACTTGTTCTCTCTAGGCCGGAATACTGCTGTACATTAACATCTCCATTCAAAGCAGGTGAAATCGCAGATCTAGAGAGTGTACAGAGATCCTTTACTGCACGTATAAGTTCTGTCAAGCACCTTAACTACTGGGAACGCTTGGAAGCACTTGACTTGTACTCGTTGGAACGCGGGAGGGAGAGATATATCATAATCTACACTTGGAAAATCCTGGAAGGAATGGTCCCAAATCTGCACACAGAAATCACTCCCTACGAAAGTAAAAGACTGGGCAGGCGATGCAAAATGCCCCCAATAAAAAGTAGGGGCTCCATTGGTACACTAAGGGAAAACACCGTAAGTGTTCGGGGCCCAAGACTGTTCAACAGCCTCCCATCAAGCATTAGGGGAATTGCCAATAAACCCCTGGCTGCCTTCAAGAGAGAGCTGGACAGATACCTAAAGTCAGTGCCGGATCAGCAGGGCTGTGGCTCGTACGTTGGACTGCGTGCGGCCAGCAGTAACAGCCTAGTTGATCAGGCCCTGATCCATCGGGAGGCCTGGTCATGGACCGGGCCGCGGGGGAGTTGATCCCCGGAATAACCTCCAGGTAATCCAAGTAAGTCACCCTTCCTGGTATACCCGCCCACCAGTCACCCTTCCCAGTATACCCGCTCACCAGTCACCCTTCCCAGTATACCCATTCACCAGTCACCCCAGTATACCCGCCCACCAGTCACCCTTCCCAGTATACCCGTTCACCAGTCGCCCTTCCCAGTATACCCGCCCACTAGTCACCCTTCCCAGTATACCCATTCACCAGTCACCCCAGTATACCCGCCCACCAGTCACCCTTCCCAGTATACCCGTTCACCAGTCGCCCTTCCCAGTATACCCGCCCACTAGTCACCCTTCTCAGTATACCCGTTCACCAGTCACCCTTCCCAGTATACCCGCCCACCAGTCACCCTTCCCAGTATACTCGCCCACCAGTCACCCTTCCTGGTATACCCGCCCACCAGTCACCCTTCCTGGTATACCCGCCCACCAGTCACCCTTCCTGGTATACCCGCTCACCAGTCACCCTTCCCGGTATATCCGCTCACCTGTCACCCTTCCCAGTATACCCGTTCACCAGTCGCCCTTCCCAGTATACCCGCCCACTAGTCACCCTTCCCAGTATAGCCGTTCACCAGTCACCCTTCCCAGTATACCCGCCCAGTCACCCTTCCCAGTATAATCGTTCACCAATCACCCTTCCCAGTATACTCGCCCACCAGTCACCCTTCCTGGTATACCCGCCCACCAGTCACCCTTCCTGGTATACCCGCCCACCAGTCACCCTTCCTGGTATACCCGCCCACCAGTCACCCTTACCAGTATACCCGCTCACCAGTCACCCTTACCAGTATACCCGTTCACAAGTCACCCTTCCCAGTATACCCGCCCACCAGTCACCCTTCCCAGTATACCCGCCCACCAGTCACCAGTGCCTTCACAATATACCCGGCAGTAGATTCACCTAGTCGAGTCAATCACTAGGTAGACGTACCTGTGACAGGTTTCCAGTGTTACTCAGCCTGGCAGCTCTTCTCAGACGAGTCAAACATGATGCTCCTCCCTGGGTAGCAATTACCTTCATTAATTACTTATTTGTAATTACAGGAGCAGGGCTCTGTTCCTCCCACCTTCAGTAATTACTGTATCAGATCATTTTTAAATGATAGGTAAGAGCGACCGCACATAACCCCCTTCCTTGGATCAAACCTGATTGCTTCTCATTTTACAAGTACTGTATGACCCTTAAGAATTTGATATTACCAATACTACTACTACTAATAATAATAATAATAATAATAATAATAATAATAATAATAAAAATAATATCAAATAACCTTACGATATATAAGGGATTTTTGTTTCGACAAAGAGAGAGCTGCTCACAAGGTAACGTCCGGCATAATTTCCTTCAACCCTGATCCTCTTAACTGAATACATTATACAAAATAACCCGACCATGAAAGAGCGAAGACATTACATACTACCACGATCCCCATTACCACAACTACTACCAGTACCAATACCACTATCACTACTACTATCTCTAATCCACTACCCACCCCTTCTCGTATATATTTCTGCCTGTTTCTCGTTGCAGCGCGGCTCGTCAATGGTCCAAGTCGGACCGAAACGTCATTACATTCCCTCTAAGTGCGGGTTATTTGTGTATTATATGCGGAAGTCAGAGAGGAAGTACACAATAACGCGAAGAGTTTCAAAATATTCCACATAAAAGTGGGATTATGGTAGTGATGGCACACAATACCGACAAGTTAATGCATAACTGACCATCTACCAACACTGACGCACTGATTACGTATAAACTACTATTACTACTCCTAGTCTCCAGTGTTACATTCGTCTGTATTCAACTGAAGAAGCCTTGTGTGCAGGTGAAAGGTTTCTGCGATAAACACATCCAACTATTGCTCATGCGTCTAAGTACTACATAATGCTGAAGACCAAACAAATTTGCAGTTTTTAACAGGCCAATGTTTCGTTACGCAACGTCACAAGAAAAAAAAAAGTGTGCTGGACGTATGTCATTCGGATTTAAGTACAAGGGATAACCGAGAGACCATAGCAACCTCAAAAGTCAAGAGACAAAAAGCACAGGACAGTGGAGGCATACCAAGACCATCTCTGAGTACCTCGTATGGAGCATAAAACAAGAGTGGTACCTCATTCTCCGTCCAACCAAGTTAACACAATGGAGAGTTTTAGCTTGCCAATTTCCAGTGCTCGTTCTGGTATCAGGCATAACAGGGCGGCTCTGACTCGCCCAGCACAACCACGCAAAGCATAAACTTAGCATAAACACCGCACGGGTAACCATGACCACCGTGTCCACTGGAATATTTGCATTTTGTGGTAAAGTGAGGGTCGGTCCCCAGCGTCCGGAACAGCAACAACTGCGACCTAGAGTATTGTGGCCTGACCTTCACTCAACCCACCTAGTATAATATATATATTCACAGCTACTTATACTTGAACAAGTCTTCAATTCCCCCCTCCCCATCCCCCCACACACATACACAAAAGAAAAAATGGTGGA
>NC_091371.1:21359418-21436918 GCF_038502225.1 Cherax quadricarinatus | reverse complement strand
CATGTTAGAGTGTGGAGGTCGGGGGCAATGCCCCCCTCTATTTTGTTAAATGCTCTCTATTTTTTGTTCCATTATGTTAAATGTTCTCTCTATTCTTTTCCTTTGTTAAATGCCCCCTCTATTCTTTTCCATTATTTTTAATCCCCCAATTATTTTTTCCATTATGTTAATGGTTTACAAAACAGACACGTAGAAGAGCCATACTTTGTTATCTTTACTATGTAGATGTTTCGCCAGTCAGTGGCCTTACCTGAAAGCCACTGGTTGGCGAAATATCTCTGCAATCAAGGTGTGTTTAATTCATCTGCTTTTCCATCTATGAACGTTGTGTAATTACCTTTATTTCATTACCTATTTGTAATTACCGTATTTTCCGGCATATAAGGCGCACGACAGAAGTATCATAACGGTAAATCAGTAATCATATTCAAGTTAACTATCCTCTTACTTTACGCTGAAGCGTAACCCAAACCCTATCCTTGACCCTGACCTTGAGCATACAAGACGCAGGCTGATTTTCCAAGGCTTTGTGGGAAAAGGGTGCGCCTTATATGCCGGAAAATACGGTACTTATTTTTAGCAGAAAAGGTTGTTATGCTCGCGGTGTCTGGTCTTCAGTAATTATATAAAATATTTCTGCTTAATTTCCGATGGTTATGTCACCACCTCAGGTAGGGAAGCAACGTGTGCCTGACTGCTAACCGCTAGCAACTAACCATCTAATTACCACAGGTCTAGGTACCAGAGTTCACTTTGTAGGTATGTACAAAAAAGTAATAGGTACCAGAGTTCACTTTGTAGGTATGTACAAAAAAGTAATAGGTACCAGAGTTCACTTTGTAGGTATGTACAAAAAAGTAATAGGTACCAGAGTTCACTTTGTAGGTATGTACAAAAAAGTAATAGGTACCAGAGTTCACTTTGTAGGTATGTACAAAAAAGTAATAGGTACCAGAGTTCACTTTGTAGGTATGTACAAAAAAGTAATAGGTACCAGAGTTCACTTTGTAGGTATGTACAAAAAAGTAATAGGTACCAGAGTTCACTTTGTAGGTATGTACAAAAAAGTAATAGGTACCAGAGTTCACTTTGTAGGTATGTACAAAAAAGTAATAGGTACCAGAGTTCACTTTGTAGGTATGTACAAAAAAGTAATAGGTACCAGAGTTCACTTTGTAGGTATGTACAAAAAAGTAATAGGTACCAGAGTTCACTTTGTAGGTATGTACAAAAAAGTAATAGGTACCAGAGTTCACTTTGTAGGTATGTACAAAAAAGTAATAGGTACCAGAGTTCACTTTGTAGGTATGTACAAAAAAGTAATAGGTACCAGAGTTCACTTTGTAGGTATGTACAAAAAAGTAATAGGTACCAGAGTTCACTTTGTAGGTATGTACAAAAAAGTAATAGGTACCAGAGTTCACTTTGTAGGTATGTACAAAAAAGTAATAGGTACCAGAGTTCACTTTGTAGGTATGTACAAAAAAGTAATAGGTACCAGAGTTCACTTTGTATGTACAAAAAAGTAATAGGTACCAGAGTTCACTTTGTATGTACAAAAAAGTAATAGGTACCAGAGTTCACTTTGTATGTACAAAAAAGTAAAAGGTACCAGAGTTCACTTTGTATGTACAAAAAAGTAAATGGATATACAGCAAGAAATAATGAAAGTATCATATTAATAAACAAGTTAATAAATGAGCTGCGTGGATTCCTCTGTCCCAGTACAATGGCAGCCATGTACCATATATCATTTATATTCCTACAATATTTAATGAAGACTCCTGTCCACATGTTGAAACAATTTTGATTTAAATGAACAATTATTTATTCATTGGGTGGGACATATGGTATTAACATGGACATGTAATATTAATTTGCTTGTAGTAACAAACGCTTGTTTATGTTTCAATAAATCAAGGGGAGACAAACACTAAGTGTGGACACCTGTGTATCTCGGTCTTCAGATTAAATCCTCTTTAGCTCATAAAGAGGATCTCAGTGGTACATCAATGTACAGCTCCTCATATTGCGTATTTATGTTTCGCATGGGTTCACACACACACACACACACACACACACACACACACACACACACACACACACACACACACACACAACACCCAGCACACAACACTAAACACCCAGCACACAACACTAAACACCCAACACACACACAACACACAGAGAACACACAACACCCACACACACACACACACACACACACACTCACGCACAACATACACAACACCCAACACACACAACACCCAACACACACACACACACACAACACCCAAGACACACACAACACCCCCACACACACAACACCCAACACACACACAAAACACAAAACACACACAAAACACACAAACACCCAACACACACGCACACACACACCCAACCCACACGCACACACACACCCAACACACACACACACACCCAACACACACACGCACACACACACCCAACACACACACACACACACACACACACACACACACACACACACACACACACACACACCCAACACACACACAATACACAGAACACACACACAGAACACACAATACACACAGAACACACACACACAATACACACAGAACACACACACACAATACACACAGAACACACACAATACAGAACACACACAATACACAACACACACACACAACACACACACACACACACAATACACACACACAACACCCAACAAACACACACACACACACAACACCCAACACATTCAGCGGTAACACCAGCTCAAAAAGAAGAAACAGGACGCCGACAGCTTATTCTTGCCATAATTTTAATTTGAGTGAACCTTGCTAGCAACGCAACCCCGAGAGCATTAAGGAGGGAGGCTCACCACCAACTAACAGTGCAGGAAATCTACCAGATTTGCTTGTTATGTGAAGCCAGAAACGATGCGGATATGGCTGGGAAATGAAGAAACGCAGGAAAGGATGAGTCAGACGCTGAAATATTGAGTCGGAGGAGGGCCCCATGCAAGGCTAGCTCCACTAGAGGGCCCCATGCAAGGCTAGCTCCACTAGAGGGCCCCATGCAAGGCTAGCTCCACCAGAGGGCCTCATGCAAGGCTAGCTCCACTAGAGGGCCCCATGCAAGGCTAGCTCCACTAGAGGGCCCCATGCAAGGCTATCCCCACCAGAGGTCCCCATGCAAGGCTAGCCCCACCAGAGGTCTCCATGCAAGGCTAGCCCCACCAGAGGTCCCCATGTAAGGCTAGCCCCACCAGAGGGCCCCCATGCAAGGTTAGCCCCACCAGAGGGCCCCATGCAAGGCTAGCCCCACCAGAGATCCCCATGCAAGGCTAGCCCCACCAGAGGTCCCCATGCAAGGTTCGCCCCACCAGAGATCCCTATGCAAGGCTCGCCCCACCAGAGGCCCCATGCAAGGCTAGCTCCGCCAGAGGGCCCCTTGCAAGGCTAGCACCACCAGAGGGGCCCATGCAAGGCTAGCCCCACAAGACATCCCATGCAAGGCTAGCCCCACCAGAGGTCCCCATGTAAGGCTACCCCACCAGAGGTCACCATGCAAGGCTAGCCCCACCAGAGGTCCCATTGCAAGGCTAGCCCCACCAGAGACCCACATGCAAGGCTAGCCTCCACCAGAGAGCCCCATGCAAGGCGAGCCCCACCAGAGAGCCCCATGCAAGGCTAGCCCCACCAGAGAGCCCCATGCAAGGCTAGCCCCACCAGAGAGCCCCATGCAAGGCTAGCCCCACCAGAGAGCCCCATGCAAGGCTAGCCCCACCAGACAGCCCCATGCAAGGCTAGCCCCACCAGAGAGCCCCATGCAAGGCTAGCCCCACCAGAGACCCACATGCAAGGCTAGCCCCACCAGAGAGCCCCATGCAAGGCTAGCCCCACCAGAGAGCCCCATGCAAGGCTAGCCCCACCAGAGACCCACATGCAAGGCTAGCCCCACCAGAGAGCCCCATGCAAGGCTAGCCCCACCAGAGAGCCCCATGCAAGGCTAGCCCCACCAGACAGCCCCATACAAGGCTAGCCCCACCAGACAGCCCCATACAAGGCTAGCCCCCCACTACTTCCAAACTCATCCTCGCCAATTCTAAACCTATCATATACGGTTTACAACAATGTTTCTATTAAACTTTTTTAAGGTCAAGTTAGCTTAGGTTTAACTAAGCAAGATTGTCGTTTATCAATAAAGAAACCAATTCTTAACTTCAGTTATTGCCCTGTGGTGTTTTAATTTATTATAAACCACGAAGACAATAAAGATATGTAGATGACTGGTTCAGAGAACCGACGTGTTGATAAATTAGACACATGTGCAACTCTTGGGTATCTTTACTGAGGAAACGTTTCGCCACACAGTGGCTTCATCAGTCCATACAAAGGAGAATCTTGAAGAACAGGAGGAGAATGAGGTAATCAGTCCCTCAACCTTGAGTCGATGTGGTCAAGAGTTGCACATGTGTCTAATTTTTCACAATAAAGATAGACGAGGTGAAAACTCTAAAAGCATGAGGACCCACCAAGCGCCACAGAAAACAGTCAGATAATCACTGTCTAAGACTAGTTGAACAGTCACCCATTTGATTATCATAGCAAGTGATATAACGTTTATTAAGAGGTCGGGCTCCTCTTTCCCCCCCTCCCCCCCATCATCCTGTAATGCTCACCTCAGAGTTCCCCTCACACGAAGGGTGAGGAATATCTCGAGAGTGGATACCTCATCAGGGATATTCTGAGGTATTCCTCAGGGAATCCCTGATGAGGTATCCGCTGATGCTGGTGTTACCCAGCATCAGGCCAAAGGGAACTCACTTGAAACGATTCTTATTTCTATTGGATTATCTAAGATTAAACCTACATGGAAAAATAAAAAAATGCAGTTATTGACTACGTTTCGCCCACACAGTGGGCTTTATCAAGGCACAAACAGATCTAAACATTAAAATGGTATAAAATACCGACAGGTTGTTAGGTAAGACACACATGCAACAGTTAGGTATCTTTATTTTGAAACGTATCGCCTACACAGTAGGCTTCTTCAGTCGAGTACAGAAAAGTTGATAGAAGCAGAAGAGACTTGAAGACGATGTAATCAGTCCATCACCCTAGTGATGGAACAATGCTCTTCTCCAGACTGAGGGACTGACCACCTCAAAACTTTAAGGGTGATGGACTGATTATATCGTCTTCAAGTCTCTTCTGCTTCTATCAACTTTTCTGTACTCGACTGAAGAAGCCTACTGTGTAGGCGATACGTTTCAAAATAAAGATACCTAACTGTTGCACACACAAACAGATCTACCTGGGTGAATTGTAGTGGGGAGAGTCAGGTGGAGAATGTCAGGTAGGTTGTATTTGAGACGTAGTCAATAAAGGATCGCATTACACTGCATTTGTGTTTATTTTTCTATCGTGTTGGTATTTTATACCATTTATCTCCATTAAATCTACATACGTACGTTTTATGTGCCCATAACGGGTTCCTGGAAGGTGTGTACCCTGAGGGTGCTCCAGGGGTCAAGGTCTCCGCGGGCCGGTCCATGACCAGGTCTCAACACAGTTGAAAATAAATTTGCATGTTATGTACCCAATTTGATGACCCTGCACTGGAGCTTGTGTTCATCTGATCGAGACCTTCCGGTGGCTTACAGCACCACCCCTTTAAAAATTTAAGATAACATCATTTGATGTTAGTATGAAGGTGGTCTTGCACTTGGAGAGAGGATCGCCCTTAGCGACTACCAAACCAACCTCGGCCGCTCGCCACGCCTGTATAGTGTACCATCGCCTTTAACAGCATATTGGAACCATCGTAGTCCCACTGTGACGGCGATGATGTTCTTGTTTTGGTACACGTGTAACTGAACAGATACACTGGGCCTCATACACATGTACAACGGATCTTAAACGTATAACCTGACAAATGTATTGGGTATTATACACATGAGCACTGCAGCAGGCCTACTGGCTCATACTTTGCAGTGTCTTCAACCCAACACCTGTAACCAGAGGGGTATACTGAGAGAGAACGAAGACTAAGGCGGATAATCTTGAAGGAAACATTTAAAATACGCATATACAGTGAGTGAGGGTGGGGGGGGGGGGTTGTGGCGGTAAAGGAGAAGATAAAGCAAAGGAAAAGAAAGGAGGAACTACAAAGAGGAGTCCTCACCGAGGTGATCGAATGCAGGCGGAGAAACAGGCAGGCAGAGGCAGGCAAGCAAACAAAAGGCAAAATATGACCTTAAAGAAATAAGTTAGGAAGATAATATGAGTAATGTGCATTTAAAACGACTGGAGAAGTTGAACATAATAGAGGCAGGTGTGCACCCACAAGTATCCTTAAAAAAAATAGAGATGCAAATTTTAATGTGAAAAATGTTCCCTTTACCGACGGAGACGAACAATCACAGAACTTCTCAAAGGTTCCACACTTCAAGACAAAAATATATATACTGGTTAGAGAATGGTAAAAGAGTGAGCTAAACAAAGCATCAGTCCAGGAGATACAGAGGGACCAAAATCATTAATGCCACTGAAAAAAAAATATCTTTTACAAAATCCAGAAACTACATGAAGTACTGGACCTTGCATAAAGATGAATCTTACACCAATGACACTACAGAAATGTGAGAATACTGACGTCACAATATGACCTGTGTTCAATAAGTCATTAATCAGAATAAAGATTGACAACACACATTAATTTTTCACGAGATAAAACTCACTGCCACCTTACCTTCCATGAGTTCTGAGTTTTTCTACTCTCAGTAGTTTTAATAACTGCCAGACTCTGTTCTAAAATATTTTGCAATTTTTGATTATGGAATTCTTAAGAGTCTGCGCCAGGAGCAGAATGAATAGTATAGAACGCTGTCACTCTTCAGTGTCATGTTGTAGATGAATGGTTCAGAGAACCGACATGTTGATAAATTAGACACATGTACAACTCTTGGGTATCTTTATTGAGGAAACGTTTCTATTCAAGATTTTCTATTCAACGTTTTCTATTCAAGATTGATGGACTGACCACATCGACTCAAGGTTGAGGGACTGATTACCTCATTCTCCTCCTGTTCTTCAAGATTCTCCTTTGTAAAGTAAAAGGACACAAGTGCAACTAATGTGACATTTATTGTGGCAACGTTTCGCTCTCCAGGAGCTTTATCAAGCCATTACAAACAATACATGGACACAGAGGGTATATAAAGGCTCAGAGTGAGGTGAATACTAGTGAGGTACCATTTCGATGTTCACTAGTGGTGGTGGTGGTGGTGGTGGTGGTGGTAGTAGTAGTAGTAGTAGTAGTAGTAGTAGTAGTAGTAGTAGTAGTAGTAGTAGTAGTAGTAGTAGTAGTAGTAGTAGTAGTAGTAGTAGTAGTAGTAGTAGTAGTAGTAGTAGTAGTAGTAGTAGTAGTAGTAGTAGTAGTAGTAGTAGTAGTAGTAGTAGTAGTAGTAGTAATGGTAGTGACAAAAGTAATACAATATGGTAGAGCAATTAATTCGTACATGAGTAAAAGGATATAAAAGCTATTACTTGGGTAACATAAAAATAGGTTGGACAAATATAAACTGGAATGAGGCAGCATGTTTCAGTGTTCACTCTCTGTGCTTTGTGTAGTATAACAGGAGAGACTATGTGATGGCAGGGTTTACTGTTTTCAGGAGGATTCTTGCTAAGACTTCGGAGATGGTGAAGCTGCCGTTGTTTTGTTTAATTGTATTCGAAACAGCGATCAGTGCTGATTCAAGGCACTTGCGTGTGCGGAAATTATTTATCACTAATTGGGCGTCTCTGAATTTCATAAGATGATTGGTGGAATTTCGGTGTTGTACACAGGCGTTTTTTAAGTTGTCGTTCCTACATGCGTATATGTGTTCATTGAGGCGGGTGTCGAGGTTTCTTGCTGTTTCACCTACGTAGATCTTGTCACAGCCTCCACAGGGTATAGTGTAAACTCCTGCATTGACTGGTTCGTGGTGCTTGGGTTTTGTCCTGGTTAGATCCTTTATTGAAGTGGTAGAAGCGATGGCGACTCTGGTGTTAGCTTGTGAAAGTACTTTTGAGACGTTTAGTGCAACCTGGCTGTTGGGAAGAATTATAACTTTGTTGGGAGCGGTGTTGATGCGTGGAGAATTGATGATCTGAAGAGCTCTTTTCTTGCAGTCTTTGATGAAAAAAGAAGGAAATTGTAACTCAGTGAATGTTTGGTGAATGTAAGTGCATTCCTCGTCAAGAAACTCAGGACTACAAATTCGGTATGCTCTTAGGAAAAACCCGATGATGATGCCTCTTTTGGTCTTGGTATCTTGACTGGAATAGAAGTGTGTGAGATCATTTTTATTGGTGGGTTTCCGATAAACTTGAAATCTTAGGTTGTTGTCTACTTTGTGAATGAGGACGTCGAGGAAAGGTAGCTTGTCATTGGACTCTTCTTCTAGTGTAAACTGGATCGCTGGTTCAACTGCGTTGAGCCTTGCCTGAAGATCCCGTACATCAAAACGTTTTGGGGTTATTACGAGGACATCGTCCACGTAACGTAACCAAGTGACGCTTGAAGGGATGATGTTGGCGAAGTGTTCGGACTCTAGGTGTTCCATGTATAAGTTGGCTAGGACGGCACTTATTGGGGACCCCATTCCCATGCCGTAGGTTTGTTTGTAGAGCTTGTTATTGAAGGAAAAACAGTTGAAGTTAACACAGAGTTCAATCAAGTCAACAAAATCTCCGGGAGGTAAAGGAAGATTAAGGTCCTGGTTGACTTTACGTCGTAGAACCTCGATGGCTTTCTTTTTTTGGTAGGTACTTTTGTGAAGAGGGAAGTCACATCCAAACTGCTTAGTTTCTTGTTACGGATGGAGAGGTTACGGATGCGGTTGAGAAGGTCGCCTGAGTGTTTAAGATGAGCGGGGCTGATGGTCCCCAGAAGGCAGGAAAGATGTTTGGCAAGAACTCCGGCTAGTTTGTGTGGAGCACTGCCTATTCCTGACGTGATTGGTCTGAGAGGAATATTGTGTTTATGGGTCTTGGGTAAACCATACATGTGTGCTGGTTTAGGGTTGCTTGGTAACAAGTACAGAAGTTTCTTCCCTTCTCTAGTGCGTTTGAGTATTTGTCTGGTTTTGTATAGAAAGTCTTGGGTGAGCGTCTCCCACTGTTGAGTGCTGATGGGTTCGTATGTAGATTGATCATTCAAAAGGCCCATCATTTTAGTGTTGTAGTCACTGGTGTTGAGTATGACGACTCCACCTCCTTTGTCGGCGGTGGTGACGATAATGTTGGGGCCTGGCAGAGAAGGTGATCCCTAAGTCTACTCCTGCACAACTCTCCAACTCCAAGCACCCCTTCTCTCCAGCTACCCAAGCTTACTTAACTGAATGTGCCGAAGAACTTTCTAACATCGCTAAGGAAACCTTTGAAACTGCAAGGAATATGAGGGCCAGTCTTCAGATTGACCAACACACTGCTGAGCATATTCTCAGCACAGTCACCACAGCTAACCTCCAACAGAAGATCAAACTCAATCGCAAACTTCAGTACCTCTGCACTAACAGTCGATGGAAGGAAATGGGACGCGAATCCCTGATAAACAACTTATCGTCACGCACCTTAACCGACTACGAGAAACAAGCACTGAGTCTGGGACTCAAATTTACCACCAACATACGCAAACCTAACTATCAACTCAATCTTGTTACCAGGAACCATAGACACAGTGACAGCAACTTCCAGAAGGGTTATATACAGGGCCTTCTCACTGCAGCTTTATGTGAACCTTCTTCTTCTAATCTTCCTAGAAGATACATCACTGCCCTTAAGGACCTCGCCAACGACCCCAACATTATCGTCACCACCGCCGACAAAGGAGGTGGAGTCGTCATACTCAACACCAGTGACTACAACACTAAAATGATGGACCTTTTGAATGATCAATCTACATACGAACCCATCAGCACTCAACAGTGGGAGACGCTCACCCAAGACTTTCTATACAAAACCAGACAAATACTCAAACGCACTAGAGAAGGGAAGAAACTTCTGTACTTGTTACCAAGCAACCCTAAACCAGCACACATGTATGGTTTACCCAAGACCCATAAACACAATATTCCTCTCAGACCAATCACGTCAGGAATAGGCAGTGCTCCACACAAACTAGCCGGAGTTCTTGCCAAACATCTTTCCTGCCTTCTGGGGACCATCAGCCCCGCTCATCTTAAACACTCAGGCGACCTTCTCAACCGCATCCGTAACCTCTCCATCCGTAACAAGAAACTAAGCAGTTTGGATGTGACTTCCCTCTCCACAAAAGTACCTACCAAAAAAGCCATCGAGGTTCTACGACGTAAAGTCAACCAGGACCTTAATCTTCCTTTACCTCCCGGAGATTTTGTTGACTTGATTGAACTCTGTGTTAACTTCAACTGTTTTTCCTTCAATAACAAGCTCTACAAACAAACCTACGGCATGGGAATGGGGTCCCCAATAAGTGCCGTCCTAGCCAACTTATACATGGAACACCTAGAGTCCGAACACTTCGCCAACATCATCCCTTCAAGCGTCACTTGGTTACGTTACGTGGACGATGTCCTCGTAATAACCCCAAAACGTTTTGATGTACGGGATCTTCAGGCAAGGCTCAACGCAGTTGAACCAGCGATCCAGTTTACACTAGAAGAAGAGTCCAATGACAAGCTACCTTTCCTCGACGTCCTCATTCACAAAGTAGACAACAACCTAAGATTTCAAGTTTATCGGAAACCCACCAATAAAAATGATCTCACACACTTCTATTCCAGTCAAGATACCAAGACCAAAAGAGGCATCATCATCGGGTTTTTCCTAAGAGCATACCGAATTTATAGTCCTGAGTTTCTTGACGAGGAATGCACTTACATTCACCAAACATTCACTGAGTTACAATTTCCTTCTTTTTTCATCAAAGACTGCAAGAAAAGAGCTCTTCAGATCATCAATTCTCCACGCATCAACACCGCTCCCAACAAAGTTATAATTCTTCCCAACAGCCAGGTTGCACTAAACGTCTCAAAAGTACTTTCACAAGCTAACACCAGAGTCGCCATCGCTTCTACCACTTCAATAAAGGATCTAACCAGGACAAAACCCAAGCACCACGAACCAGTCAATGCAGGAGTTTACACTATACCCTGTGGAGGCTGTGACAAGATCTACGTAGGTGAAACAGCAAGAAACCTCGACACCCGCCTCAATGAACACATATACGCATGTAGGAACGACAACTTAAACAACGCCTGTGTACAACACCGAAATTCCACCAATCTTCTTATGAAATTCAGAGACGCCCAATTAGTGATAAAACAAATAATTTCCGCACACGCAAGTGCCTTGAATCAGCACTGATCGCTGTTTCGAATACAATTAAACAAAACAACGGCAGCTTCACCATCTCCGAAGTCTTAGCAAGAATCCTCCTGAAAACAGTAAACCCTGCCATCACATAGTCTCTCCTGTTATACTACACAAAGCACAGAGAGTGAACACTGAAACATGCTGCCTCATTCCAGTTTATATTTGTCCAACCTATTTTTATGTTACCCAAGTAATAGCTTTTATATCCTTTTACTCATGTACGAATTAATTGCTCTACCATATTCTATTACTTTTGTCACTACCACTACTACCACTACTACTACTACTACTACTACCACTAGTGAACATCGAAATGGTACCTCACTAGTATTCACCTCACTCTGAGCCTTTATATACCCTCTGTGTCCATGTATTGTTTGTAATGGCTTGATAAAGCTCCTGGAGAGCGAAACGTTGCCACAATAAATGTCACATTAGTTGCACTTGTGTCCTTTTACTTTACATATTGTCGGTAACTCTACCAACTTTATTACAAGATTCTCCTTTGTATGGACTGATGAAGCCACTGTGTGGCGAAACGTTTCCTCAATAAAGATACCCAAGAGTTGTACATGTGTCTAATTTATCAAGTGTCATGTTGGGTTAGTCTTACCGGTGTATCAGAAATTTTAGAGCGATTTGACCAGGAAAGCATCAGACGAGCCTGACCCAAGGTAATTTTTCATACGGAAGAGTACTCGCCCCCAATTCTTTTCGTTTTCATGTCTGATATACACAAAGACATTGAAGTATTAGACAAAAGTGCAACAACTGGGTATCTTTACTACGTAGACGTTTCGCCCACCAGTAGCTTTGTCAATACAGGGACAAAAGCAGAAGACTGATGAGGGTGAAGATGAGGTAATCAGTCCATCAGCCTAGCGAGTTCCTAATAATCTGGACTATTACCTGGAGTTTACCTGGAGAGAGTTTCGGGGGTCAACGCCCCCGCGGCCCGGTCTGTGACCAGGCCTCCTGGTGGATCAGCGCCTGATCAACCAGGCTGTTGCTGCTGGCTGCACGCAAACCAACGTACGAGCCACAGCCCGGCTGATCAGGAACTGACTTTAGGTGCTTGTCCAGTGCCAGCTTGAAGACTGCCAGGGGTCTGTTGGTAATCCCCCTTATGTGTGCTGGGAGGCAGTTGAACAGTCTCGGGCCCCTGACACTTATTGTATGGTCTCTTAACGTGCTAGTGACACCCCTGCTTTTCATTGGGGGGATGGTGCATCGTCTGCCAAGTCTTTTGCTTTCGTAATGAGTGATTTTCGTGTGCAAGTTCGGTACTAGTCCCTCTAGGATTTTCCAGGTGTATATAATCATGTATCTCTCCCTCCTGCGTTCCAGGGAATACAGGTTTAGAAACCTCAAGCGCTCCCAGTAATTGAGGTGTTTTATCTCCGTTATGCGCGCCGTGAAAGTTCTCTGGTGCCTTCACTGGACTCCGTGCTGCAAGCACCAAAACCTTGATTGATTGATTAGGCTATCAACCAAAAGACCTGGTTTGGGACCGGGCTGCGGGGGCGATGACCCCCGGAATCGACAACAAGCAGAACCGCAAAAGAACAGTCAAGTCACAATGTGAAACAGGTATTACGTCAGACATGTTGCAATCTGACAGACTACAAGTAAGAGGTGAGCACACAGACAAGAGGATACGTGGCAGAGGCAGACAAGAGGACAGGTGGCAGACAGCAGGAGGTCAGGGAAGAGAAGCAGGCGGGACGGGCAATATTTTCTGGCGCAGATTATGTCAGGCTTCGTTTCCTGAGCCGGATATTAAGGTAGGTTAAAGGCGGCCGCTAGTACGCCCACACCACGCCCAAACGCACCCTTGTTATCTACCAAGCCTTCACTACGCCCAGCCCCGTTATCACGCCCAGATACGTTACCTACCACGCCCACACCAGACCTTTATATATATATATATATATATATATATATATATATATATATATATATATATATATATATATATATACACACGCGCGCGCATGCACATAATACAATCGCAAGCAGGCCATCTTAATGCAGAACAAGCCTTTTATGGATGGAAATCTTTAACTTTCAATCTTTCACACTCTCCTGCGTCGTCAGGAGCTATGCAATCTCGCAAGATAGCAACGGATTGGAGGGGAAATTCTTTGAGGTAAGAACATAAGAATGGAGGAACACTGCAGAAGGCCTACTGGCCCATGTGGGGCAGGTCCTTATCAAAACGGCCTCTACCTTAAGCTACCCAAGAAATGACTCCCGTACCCAATGACACCAATCAAACCCAGCCCCTCCCACTCATATATTTGTTCAGTCTCTTCTTAAAGCTACCCAAGGTCCTAGCCTCTATCACCCAACTGGGAAGACTGTTCCACGCATCTACAACTCTGTTAGAAAACCAGTACTTACCTATGTCCTTTCTAAATCTAAATTTATCCAACTTAAATCCATTATTTCTGGTTCTTACCTGGTTCGACACCCTCAGTACTTTATTAATATATCCCTTGTTTATGCCCGTCATCCACTTATACACTTCATAAGAACAACAGGAAACAAATTGGCAACAGGAAACAAATTGTCAAGATCAACAACACAGAATCAGAACCCCTACTGATAACATGTGGAGCTCCTCAAGATAGTACCCTGGGTCCTTTGTTATTCTTGTGTTATGTGAACAACATGCCTATCAGTGTCAAATGTAAGCTTCTACTGTACACAGATGATAGTGCTCTGTTAGCATCAGGTAAAGACCCACAAGGCATTGCTAATGTACAATCACTATAAACATAAATTGAAAAAGGTAAATAATTTTAATGTCAGTGTAATGGGGAACCTATTATTACAGTAAATTCAGTGAAATATCTGGGAATTCCCTTTGACCCAAGTATGTCAGGAAAACTAATAGGAAGCAATATAATAGAGCAAGTTCCTCTACAGACAGGCAGAGTGTCTACCAGCTGAGGCTCGCAGGACCCTATGTCTAGCTCTCATGCAATGTATTACAGACTACTCTTGCTCTTCATGGTACTCTCCCTAAACAAAAAAAACTGAAACATAAGCTACAAATCACCCACAACAAAATGGTGAGATTCAATCTGGACCTGGGTCCAAGAGAGCATGTAGGCCAGAATGAATTACAACAGCTGGATATGCTGAATGTTGAAGATGAGTAAATCAACTAAAGCTAAATTACATTTATAAAATTGATAAATTAGACACATATACAACTCTTGGGTATCTTTTATTGAGGAAACGTTTCGCCACACAGTGGCTTCATCAGTCCATACAAAGGAGAATCTTGAAGAACAGGAGGAGAATGAGGTAATCAGTCCCTCAACCTTGAGTCGATGTGGTCAGTCCATCAATCTTGAATAGAATTCTTCGCTTACCTAATTCTTGGGCACGACCTACTTCAACATTGAACAAATGTTACACGACCTATGACTGCTGCACCTCTCCTACCAACGGTTTATAAGCTCCTTCTCAGCACGTATGCCGTATTCTATTCAAGATTGATGGACTGACCACATCGACTCAAGGTTGAGGGACTGATTACCTCATTCTCCTCCTGTTCTTCAAGATTCTCCTTTGTATGGACTGATGAAGCCACTGTGTGGCGAAACGTTTCCTCAATAAAGATACCCAAGAGTTGCACATGTGTCTAATTTATCAACATGTCGGTTCTCTGAACCAGTCATCTACATTTATAAAATTGCTCACAACCAGTCCCCAATACATGTATCTTACTGCCAATTTTGTTAAGGCCGGGAACCAATGCAATTATAGAACTAAGGGAAGGGAGAACAACATTACAGTACCTAGAGTCAGTGATCAGGCTTCATACATTTTTCTACACAGCAATAAAAGAGTGGAACAGACTGCCTGCACATGTCAAAGCCTGTCATAGCATGAGCCAGTTCAAGAAGAGAGCCAAAATGTACCTCATGAATAAGGTTATAGATTAAGAGATAAAGATTTACATCCCAATGTGGCGTGTTTTGCATAATTATGTATATAAATATATATATATGAAAGGGCGTGTCAGTCATTCCACTCTTATACCGAATCCTGACTCACTTGCCATGGGGTTCAAGCCCTACCCGTTCCGTGGTTTCTTATACTATACCATCATCGCTGACTACCACTAAACAAAAGGCAATTCTGAACATTAAAATGGTATAAAATACCGACAGGTTGTTAGGTAAGACACATATGCAACAGTTAGGTATCTTTATTTCGAAACGTTTCGCCTACACAGTAGGCTTCTTCAGTCGAGTACAGAAAAGTTGATAGAAGCAGAAGATACTTGAAGACGATGTAATCAGTCCATCACCCTTAAAGTTTTGAGGTGGTCAGTCCCTCAGTCTGGAGAAGAGCATTGTTCCAAAGTTTGAAACAATATTGTTTCAGACTATGGAACAATGCTCTTCTCCAGACTGAGGGACTGACCACCTCAAAACTTTAAGGGTGATGGACTGATTACATCGTCTTCAAGTATCTTCTGCTTCTATCAACTTTTCTGTACTCGACTGAAGAAGCCTACTGTGTAGGCGAAACGTTTCGAAATAAAGATACCTAACTGTTGCATATGTGTCTTACCTAACAAAGGCAATTCTGGCAGGACCGGCTGCTCTCCCTCTCACTGCCAAGTTCAATCACACACTGCTCTACTTCAACCTCTGTAGTTCTGGTTTAAACCTTATTAATTGATGAAGCAAGTGGTTTAAAAATACGGGTGAGCAAACACCAGGACATGTTTATTGGAAAACGTTTCGGCCCTGAGATTTTGATCACTTTATGAAGTGAAGAAGGTCTCGGGACCGAAACGTTTCCATGTAAATATTTTTCGGTGTTTGCTCGCGTCATTTTAAGGAGAGACATGCGCTCTCGATGCAGCGCAGAATACCTGCGCTACTACCTTAAATATGCAACTTGCCATTTCACAGAAAATCCGCACACAGGGGACAAACTTATGACGACGTTTCGGTCCGACATGGACCATTAACTAGTCCAAGTCCGACCGAAACGTCGTCACAAATTTCAGTCTCTCTTGTGCAGGTTATCTGTGTATAGTTCCAGTCACAGTATTGTACCTTAATACTCAAACTAAGCATTTCTCGGTAAAAAAAATTCACAGTAAAATGAGACATTAGAGCGATGTGATGAATGGTTTGAAAAACCGACAAGTTGAAGATTGAGACACTTATGCAGCATATGGGAATCTTTATTCAGGAAACGTTTCGCCACACAGTGGCTTCATCAGTCCAATACAAAGAGGAAGGCGTAAGGAAAGGAGGAGTATGAGGTAATCAGTCCCTCAGCCTGGAGTCGATGTGTTCAGTCCATCAATCTTGTAGAATGTATAGCATAGGGCCGTAGACGTGGCTTATATACTGTAGTGAGGTGACTTGAAGCAGACGGAGGCGGGATCATAGTGGTATCATCCACTAATCGAAGTAGGTCTTTGTCCAAAGGTTGAACAAGCGTTGAAGAATTCTTTGTAAGAAGATCCCATGATGCTGCAGTGTCTGACAGTTGTGATGAATGGTTTGAAAAACCGACAAGTTGAAGGAGGATACCACTATGATCCCGCCTCCGTCTGCTTCAAGTCACCTCACTACAGTATATAAGCCACGTCTACGGCCCTATGCTGTACATTCTACAAGATTGATGGACTGAACACATCGACTCCAGGCTGAGGGACTGATTACCTCATACTCCTCCTTTCCTTACGCACTCCTGTCTGACACAGCAACATCTTGGGATCTTAGTACAAGGAATTCTTCACTTGCCTAACCCTTGGGCTTGACCTACTTCCAAAAAGAGATTATGAGGTTAAAGTTGCAAAAGAATCGAAGACTAACCCAAAAGGATTCTTTCAGGTATACAGAAGTAAGATCAGGGACAAGATAGGCCCACTCAAAAGTTCCTCGGGTCAGCTCACTGACAGTGATAAGGAAATGTGTAGAATTTTTAACACATACTTCCTCTCAGTTTTTACACAGGAGGATACCAGCGATATTCCAGTAATGATAAATTATGTAGAACAGGACGATAATAAACTGTGCACTATTAGGGTCACAAGTGACATGGTCCTTAGGCAAATAGATAAATTAAAACCTAACAAATCCCCAGGCCCTGATGAACTGTATGCAAGGGTTCTAAAGGAATGTAAAGAGGAGCTTAGCACACCTTTGGCTAATCTTTTCAACATATCACTACAAACTGGCATGGTGCCAGATAAGTGGAAAATGGCAAATGTGATACCTATTTTCAAAACAGGTGACAGGTCCTTAGCTTCGAACTATAGACCAATAAGCCTAACCTCCATAGTGGGAAAATTTATGGAATCAATAATTGCCGAGGCAGTTCGTAGCCATCTTGAAAAGCATAAATTAATCAACGAATCTCAGCATGGTTTTACAAAGGGGCGTTCCTGCCTTACGAATTTATTAACTTTTTTCACTAAGGTATTTGAGGAGGTAGATCATGGTAATGAATATGATATTGTGTATATGGACTTCAGTAAGGCTTTTGACAGGGTCCCACATCAGAGACTATTGAGGAAAATTAAAGCACATGGAATAGGAGGAGAAATTTTTTCCTGGATAGAGGCATGGTTGACAAATAGGCAGCAGAGAGTTTGCATAAATGGGGAGAAATCAGAGTGGGGAAGCGTCACGAGCGGTGTTCCACAGGGGTCAGTGTTGGGCCCCCTGCTGTTCACAATCTACATAAACGACATAGATGAGGGCATAAAGAGCGACATCGGCAAGTTTGCCGATGACACCAAAATAGGCCGTCGAATTCATTCTGACGAGGACATTCGAGCACTCCAGAAAGATTTGAATAGACTGATGCAGTGGTCGGAGAAGTGGCAGATGCAGTTTAATATAGACAAATGCAAAGTTCTAAATGTTGGACAGGACAATAACCATGCCACATATAAACTAAATAATGTAGATCTTAATATTACGGATTGCGAAAAAGATTTAGGAGTTCTGGTTAGCAGTAATCTGAAACCAAGACAACAGTGCATAAGTGTTCGCAATAAAGCTAATAGAATCCTTGGCTTCATATCAAGAAGCATAAATAATAGGAGTCCTCAGGTTGTTCTTCAACTCTATACATCCTTGGTTAGGCCTCATTTAGATTATGCTGCACAGTTTTGGTCACCGTATTACAGAATGGATATAAATTCTCTGGAAAATGTACAAAGGAGGATGACAAAGATGATCCCATGTATCAGAAACCTTCCCTATGAGGATAGACTAAGGGCCCTGAAACTGCACTCTCTAGAAAGACGTAGAATTAGGGGGGATATGATTGAGGTGTATAAATGGAAGACAGGAATAAATAAAGGGGATGTAAATAGTGTGCTGAAAATATCTAGCCTAGACAGGACTCGCAGCAATGGTTTTAAGTTGGAAAAATTCAGATTCAGGAAGGATATAGGAAAGTACTGGTTTGGTAATAGAGTTGTGGATGAGTGGAACAAACTCCCAAGTACCGTTATAGAGGCCAGAACGTTGTGTAGCTTTAAAAATAGGTTGGATAAATACATGAGTAGATGTGGGTGGGTGTGAGTTAGACCTGATAGCTTGTGCTAACAGGTCGGTTGCCGTGTTCCTCCCTTAAGTCAATGTGACCTGACCTGACTAGGTTGGGTGCATTGGCTTAAGCCGGTAGGAGACTTGGACCTGCCTCGCATGGGCCAGTAGGCCTTCTGCAGTGTTCCTTCGTTCTTATGTTCTTATGTTCTTATGTTCTTCCTCTTTGTATTGGACTGATGAAGCCACTGTGTGGCGAAACGTTTCCTGAATAAAGATTCCCATATGCTGCATAAGTGTCTCAATCTTCAACATTAGAGCGATGTTTTACCTTGGAAAAATAAACAAATGCAGTATAATGCGATCCTTTATTGACTACGTTTTGCCCACACAGTGGACTTTATCAAGTCACCTTCATGACGGATACACAAAGTTAGTGCCCGATCAACCGGGCTTTGGTCTGTGCGTTGGATAGCATGCGGGCCAGTAATGACAGTCTGGTTAATCAGGTCTTGACCCGCCGGGAGGCCTGGTAGAGGGCCGGGCCGCGGGGGCGTTGACCCCCTCCCCCGCAACGACCTCCAGGTGGACTCCAAGTAGGTACTGGATATAGTCTTGCATTTCCTTTATATGTCTTGACTTCCAAAAAAATTGCAATATTAAACCATACCACGGGTGGGGCTTGAACTCGCAGTCAGAGAGTCGTGAAACTCCAGACCGACGTGAGTTCGAGCCCCTCCCCCTTTGTATGGTTTGTTTGAAAACGTGTCACTGATTTCGTGAGTCATGAATTGCATTATCCCCAAGTTGTGGATATAAGAAAAGAAAATAAGAACATAAAGAAGGAGCACTGCAGCAGGCCTACTGGCCCATGCTAAGCAGGTCCAAGTCACCTACTGGCCTAGGATCTAAGGCCGAGCCTACATCTTTACCTCTAAATGAACAAATGCAACAGGGTCTAGTTAAATTAACATATCATGATTGACTAATTTTAGTGAAACACGAGTTACTAAGTGAAGGGAGTAGTGGAGGATGCCACCCTGACACACACACACACACACACACACACACACACACACACACACACACACACACACACACACACACACACACACACTCACACACTCTCACACTCACACTCTCTCACACTCACCCCCTCACTCACTCACTCTCACTCACTCTCTCACACTCTCTGGCCAGGTGTCTATCGGCACGTGCCTTTACACACTAGAACCAACACACACTATACACTTATAGCTAGATAATAAAAAAAAAAAAAAAAGAGTAATGTCGCCTTGACACACAAACTTAGAATGACGTTAAACGTTGTCACTAAACAAAACGTGCACTTCAATGTTAATTGCATTTTAAATTCGAAACGTTTACTGTGTGCAATGTACAGTTCATTACGTCCCCTCATTATTCATTCCGCTAATTCACGGTTTAAATAAAGAATTTGAATCCGAGTTTACATTATGTATGTCGCATCAGCGAGCTGTTCCCAATACTTCTGTATGATGTATACACGACACTAACAACCATGTAGATCTGTATGTATGCATAACACTAACCAAGTGCATCTGTATTATGTACCATGTACATAAACTAATATGTACGATATATACGTATGTGTGTTAACACGGACGCTGTAGATCATACATCAATATAGAGGCTGTACAATGTACATGTATGTACACATCTGTATGGAGAGTACTTACATGTGCACGACAATACAGAGGTTGTACATTCATATGCACGTCAATACAAAGGCTGTACATGCATGGGCACGTCAATACAAAGGCTGTACATGCATGGGCACGTCAATACAAAGGCTGTACATGCATGGGCACGTCAATACAAAGGCTGTACATGCATGGGCACGTCAATACAAAGGCTGTACATGCATGGGCACGTCAATACAAAGGCTGTACATGCATGGGCACGTCAATAGAGGTTGCACATGCACGTGCACGTCGATAGACACTGTACATGTACAAGTATGCAAATTTAGGCATCTTAAAAATGCATGTTCACTAGTGCTACGGCATACATGTTTGTGGCAGTACAAATGTGTGTTCAGAACAGAACAAATGTACATACGAGAAATTAACAGGTACAACACCCGGGAGTCTATTTGAAGACATTTTGCCAAACAGCGACTTCGTCAACTCGACGGAATTGATATGTGAAGACAGTGGAAGATGATCCAATCAATCCCTCAGCCTTGCAGAACTATACACACAAGATGATCCAATCAATCCCTCAGCCTTGCAGAACTATACACACAAGATGATCCAATCAATCCCTCAGCCCTACAGAACTACGCAAAGAAAACAATAGATGTGGTAATCAGTCCTCCAGCCTTTCAGAATTATACACAAAATACAATAGAAGATGAAGTAATCAGTCCCTCAGCAGGGAAGCCGGTATTCATTAATTTAGTCTCGATGACTCTGAAGAGGTGGAGGTAGGTAGGCATGGTATAGGAACGATGATCTCGTATACTGGAGTCAGATAAGATACAGCAGTTGAAGTCTCGTCACAAGTGGCCGGGACCGTCCCACTAGTGGAACTAGGATACACAAATGACGTACTTGTGCCTTATTCATCAAAAGAACATTAGTATTTCTCAACATATGCATGTTACTTACTTGAAGGTCAGGTCCTTGAAGAGGTCAAGGTCCAAGGATCGAAACGTTCATGTCACACTGCGAGGACTTCAGAGTCCGCAAGCGCGTTGAAGTTTAATACATCACATGCAATTAGCACTGTGATTACACCCAGGGGTCACAGAACACCCCAGGGGTCACAGGACACCCCACCCCGCTGGCCACAGAATCCCTCCCTGTCCACAGCAACTCTTCACTGGTGACAGGATATGCCTTTATGCCTTCGAAATGAACAGCGAAATTCCCCAATCCGCAGCCCGGTCCTGGGCCAGGCTTGTCTATAGCTTGCCTGGTCAACCAGGCTGTTTCTGCCGGCGGCCTGCTGACCCACACATTCCTCACAGCCTGGTTGATCTGGCACTTAGTGGGGGTAAATGTTCAATTTCCTCTCTTGAAAACTTCTAAACACGTTCCGGTAGTGTTCTGATATCTTGTGGTAGTGTCAAACAGTCTAGGTCCACGGATGTTGATACAATGTTCTCTCATTCTACCTACGGCGCCCCTGTTTTTCACTGGGTTTATTTCACAACTTTTCTCATATCTCACTCCAATGTGTGTGTGTGTGTACGTTGGCTATGGCCATAAGGCACCGCCAACGTATATACACGTACACACACAAAATTGGTCGTCCCTCAAATTACAATTGCACGAACAGCCAAACCATCAACAACTGCTTCTCAATCACGTCCACACACGTCAATATCATTTATCTCAAAAAAATCATCTGTCATTTATAAACAATGTTCAAGAATTGGATGTGCATGACCACTGTTCAAGATGGTCTGGGACCGTGCCGGAACTGACTAAAGATAATGGAGTCAACAAGACCGGAAAACACACTTGACCTGATCTTCACAAATAATAAAGACCTGGTAAGACACACAAATAATAATAATATCAAAACTTATTCCGATCACAATCTAATCGAAGTTCAGACTTGGTATAAACCTTGGTAATAAATACCGACAAGTTGGTTTAGAAAGACACGTAAGCAAACACTATAACATATTTATTAGAAAACGTTTCGGTCCTGGGACCTTGATCAAGGTCCCAGGACCGAAACGTTTTCTAATAAATATGTTATAGTGTTTGCTTACGTGTCTTTCTAAACCAAGTTCAGACTTACATGCACAGTAAAATGTACATAGCTGAGCCCTTGCTCACACAAGATGAACTTACACAGATGACAACCTGGCATGGTGCCAGATAAGTGGAAAATGGCAAATGTGATACCTATTTTCAAAACAGGTGACAGGTCCTTAGCTTCGAACTATAGACCAATAAGCCTAACCTCCATAGTGGGAAAATTTATGGAATCAATAATTGCCGAGGCAGTTCGTAGCCACCTTGAAAAGCATAAATTAATCAACGAATCTCAGCATGGTTTTACAAAGGGGCGTTCCTGCCTTACGAATTTATTAACTTTTTTCACTAAGGTATTTGAGGAGGTAGATCATGGTAATGAATATGATATTGTGTATATGGACTTCAGTAAGGCTTTTGACAGGGTCCCACATCAGAGACTATTGAGGAAAATTAAAGCACATGGAATAGGAGGAGAAATTTTTTCCTGGATAGAGGCATGGTTGACGAATAGGCAGCAGAGAGTTTGCATAAATGGGGAGAAATCAGAGTGGGGAAGCGTCACGAGCGGTGTTCCACAGGGGTCAGTGTTGGGCCCCCTGCTGTTCACAATCTACATAAACGACATAGATGAGGGCATAAAGAGCGACATCGGCAAGTTTGCCGATGACACCAAAATAGGCCGTCGAATTCATTCTGACGAGGACATTCGAGCACTCCAGGAAGATTTGAATAGACTGATGCAGTGGTCGGAGAAGTGGCAGATGCAGTTTAATATAGACAAATGCAAAGTTCTAAATGTTGGACAGGACAATAACCATGCCACATATAAACTAAATAATGTAGATCTTAATATTACGGATTGCGAAAAAGATTTAGGAGTTCTGGTTAGCAGTAATCTGAAACCAAGACAACAGTGCATAAGTGTTCGCAATAAAGCTAATAGAATCCTTGGCTTCATATCAAGAAGCATAAATAATAGGAGTCCTCAGGTTGTTCTTCAACTCTATACATCCTTGGTTAGGCCTCATTTAGATTATGCTGCACAGTTTTGGTCACCGTATTACAGAATGGATATAAATTCTCTGGAAAATGTACAAAGGAGGATGACAAAGATGATCCCATGTATCAGAAACCTTCCCTATGAGGATAGACTAAGGGCCCTGAAACTGCACTCTCTAGAAAGACGTAGAATTAGGGGGGATATGATTGAGGTTTATAAGTGGAAGACAGGAATAAATAAAGGGGATGTAAATAGTGTGCTGAAAATATCTAGCCTAGACAGGACTCGCAGCAATGGTTTTAAGTTGGAAAAATTCAGATTCAGGAGGGATATAGGAAAGTACTGGTTTGGTAATAGAGTTGTGGATGAGTGGAACAAACTCCCAAGTACCGTTATAGAGGCCAGAACGTTGTGTAGCTTTAAAAATAGGTTGGATAAATACATGAGTAGATGTGGGTGGGTGTGAGTTGGACCTGATAGCTTGTGCTAACAGGTCGGTTGCCGTGTTCCTCCCTTAAGTCAATGTGACCTGACCTGACTAGGTTGGGTGCATTGGCTTAAGCCGGTAGGGACTTGGACCTGCCTCGCATGGGCCAGTAGGCCTTCTGCAGTGTTCCTTCGTTCTTATGTTCTTATGTTCTTAAATGAGTGAGTTATTGAAATCCCAATACGACTCTGTTTAGCGAGCCACTAATCAGTATAAAGATCGACAAATCACATTATTTTTTCATGAATGAGCCTCAAAACTCCTTCAATGTAAGCCAAATTTCTGACATTACCCTAACTCCAATAGACTTTGAGAAAGCCATTGACAGCATGCCCGTGCACTCAGCCCCGGGCTCAGACTCGTGGAAATGTGTATTCATTAAGAACTGCAAGAAACCCCTTTCGTGTGCCCTAAGTACACTATAGAGAAGGAGCTTAGACATGGGTGAATTCCACAGTCACTAAAATCAACTGATATAGCCCCACTTCATAAAGGTGGCAGCAAAGCAGAAGTTAGGAACTACAGACCAATAGCTCCAATGTCCCACATCATAAATTTTTTTGAAAGAGTACTAAGAAGCATGATTCCAAACCACTAAGATTCCCAACAATTGCACAATCCAGGGTAACGTGGATTCAGAGCAGGTCGCTCCTGCCTCTCGCAACTACTGGATCACTATGATAGGTATTGGATGCACTGGAAAAAAACAGAATGCAGATGCAATATACACAGACTTTGCCAAAGCCTTTGACAAGTGTGATCATGGTGTAATAGCGCACAAAATGCGTGCTAAATGGATAACTGGCAAAGTGGGGAAATGCATCTTCAACTTTCTAACCAATCGAACACAAAGAGTAGTGGTAAACATAGATAAATCGGATGCTGCCATAGTGAAAAGATTTGTTCCACAAGGCACAGTATTCGCCTTCATCCTGTTCCTCATCCTCATATCATAGAGATGTAATCCACACCAATGTGTCACCTTTGCAGACAATACTAGGATCTGCGTGAGACTGCCATCTATTGAGGACACGGTTAACCTCCAATAAGATATAAACCAAGTTTTCCAATGGGCATCGGAAAACTATGATGTTCAATGAAGACAAATTCCAACTACTCAGTTATAGAAAACTGGGGGAGATAATAATTAGAACTGAGTATACTACAAACTCTAATCATACAAAACAACGAAAAAAATAATGCGAGGGACCTGGGAGTGCTTATGTTTGAGGATTTCATTTTCAAGGATCACAACAGTGCCACGATCACAACTGCGAAGAAAATGATGGGATGGATAAAAAGAACGTTCATAATAAGAGATGCCAAGCCAATGATGATCCTTTTTAAATCACGTGTTCTATCTAACATCTCTGTTCAAAGCAGGTGAAATTGCAGATCTAGAGAATATGCAGAGAACCTTTACTGCACATATAAGTTCCATCAAACACATTAACTACTGGGAACCCTTGGAAGCACTTGACTTGTACTCGCTGGAGCGCCGGCGAGAGAGAATCATAATCTACACTTGGAAAATCCTAGAAGGAATGGTCCCGAATATGCACACAGAAACCACTCAAAATACCCCTAATGAAAAGGAGGGGAGCCACTGGTACAAAGAGAAAATACTAAGTGTCCGGGGCCCAAGACTGTTCAACAGCCTCCCACCATGCAGAAGGGGAATTACCAATAGATCCCTGACTGCCTTCAAAAGGGAGCTGGACAAATACTTAAAATCGGTGCCGGATCAGCCGGGCTGTGGTTCGTACGTTGGACTACGTGCGGCTAGCAGTAACAGTCTGGTTGATCAGACCCTGATCCACCGGGAGGCCTGGTCGTGGACCAGGCCGCGGGGTAGTTGATCCCCGGAATACCCTCCAGGTAGACACCAGGTAGAAAGGGTTAGTTTTGAGAAATACCAACCCAGGTAGAATGGGTTGGGAATGGTTTTGAGAAATACCTGCCTTGTATGGGCCAGCAGGCCTGCTGCAGTGTTCCTTCATTCTTATGTTCACTGAATTCAATTATGAGGCAGATGCCCAGGAGGGTGCACAGAGGCAACATTCATCGAAGTGCACAAGGTATTGATTAACAGTGAGCACCGGTTGTTGAATGCGTGCCACGGAGCTCTCACAGTTGTGTCTGTAAGAAGTGCCTCAAACGAAGCAATATTGCAACAGGATTTTGTATGCTCATCATCTCCGTACCGTGGCAGCTGATGCAGGGAAGGCGCAAGGCAACGATAGACACACACCCAATAGCACCAGGTCGACCCCAAAACACTCCCAGTAGCACCAGGACGACCCCAAAACACTCCCAGTAGCACCAGGACGACCCCAAAACACTCCCAGTAGCACCAGGACGACCCCAAAACACTCCCAGTAGCACCAGGACGACCCCAAAACACTCCCAGTAGCACCAGGACGACCCCAAAACACTCCCAGTAGCACCAGGACGACCCCAAAACACTCCCAGTAGCACCAGAACGACCCCAAAACACTCCCAGTAGCACCAGGACGACCCCAAAACACTCCCAGTAGCACCAGGACCCCAAAACACTCCCAGTAGCACCAGGACGACCCCAAAACACTCCCAGTAGCACCAGGACGACCCCACAATATTCACCTAATTACCCTGTATGTTACTAATCCTAGTCAATTTGCATCTCTCCTACCTGTGAGAGACCTTCACACCTTTCCTGCAGGTCAGCCTTACCTGAAACAGAAACGTGGGTGTTAGAAAACAAGTCATAACGTGAATCAAAATAAACCACTCCCAACAACTGTGAAAGAGAGACATTGTATGAAAGACTTTTTTTTATAATGGAAGAACGTTTTGCTCTTTGTAGAGCTTTATTAATAAAAGCTTCTTGTGCAAACTCTTGCACATTGTCGTATCGTAAAAGGTAAAAGTACAAAATAGGGGATAGGATAGGCGATGAGCAAGAGAGTTTTAAATATACAGGAAGAGATGGGTATGTAAAGTAAAAGGACACAAGTGCAACTAATGTAACATTTTATTGTGGCAACGTTTCGCTCTCCAGGAGCTTTGTCAAGCCGTAACGGCTTGACAAAATGTCACGTCATAAAATGTTCAACTACTGTGACAAAATGTCACATTAGTTGAACTTGTGTCCTTTAACTTTACATATTCTCGGTAATTCTACCAACTTTATTACAAGAGAGGAGTAAGAAGTACTAAGTGATCCAACCACTTTGGGTTTCGATTTAAGTGTTTTCGTGACAAAGTGACGTGTCAAAAAATATATGGTGGTAATCACTGTGGTGCTAGTATGATATACTTAATGTAGCGTGGCTACAGTGTTAGCACACTTGCTCACTGCTGCTTCAGCGGCTAAGCATCTGAAGCTCATCCTGTGATCCTCGAGTGATAACTTCAGCTCCGCTGGAAGGAAACCTTAGAAGGTGCCGTAGCTGATAAACCCTTACTGGTCCTGCTGGAATCTAACCACTCTCACTTGTATACATTTGTCGTACATATCTCCTGCCACTTGGCGTACCTCCCGCCTCACCTATGTTTCAGGTCATCTGCACTACTATATACTAACCCGTTTCGGCTTCCTCTGTACTAAGACTGATGAAGCTACTCGTGGCGAAACGTTTCCTTTAATACTGTACACTCTTTGTCGGTATCACCATACCATTTATAACCTTACCTGTACATAGTCCTACTGTCTTCAAGTTATGTCCTAGAATTTGTATTGATAAAGCCACTGGATGGCGAAACGTCTACAATAAATATACCCAGATGTTGCACATGTGTCTTAATTTCAACTTACTGAAATACTTGACGATAAATTCATTGTCAGCTCTGACTGACAGATTTCTAAATTATGCAAGAGTTCCATCCTATCTAATGGAATATGACAGGGAAAGCAGTTATTGCTCCCACTGTGTAACTAACATACAGCAGCATATGCTAATGAATCCATTTTGCTAAAAATGGATCATACTGTGAGCTGCTAGTCTGCACATCAACTCATCGTGTGCGCAGAAACTCAAAATAATTGAATCCCAGGAGCCCCTAGTGAAAGTTAAGACACATGTGCAACATCTGGATATCTTTATTGTAGTAGACGTTTCGCCATCCAGTGGCTTTATCAATACAGATTCTAGGACATAATAGGAAGACAGTAGAACTATATACAAAAGATGAGGTAATCAGTCCCTCGGCCTTGGAGTTAGTGTTCACAGCATCGTGGTGGAGGAGAGTCCAGACTCTCCTCCACCACGATGCTGTGAACACTAACTCCAAGGCCGAGGGACTGATTACCTCATCTTTTGTATATAGTTCTACTGTCTTCCTATTATGTCCTAGAATCTGTATTGATAAAGCCACTGGATGGCGAAACGTCTACTACAATAAAGATATCCAGATGTTGCACATGTGTCTTAACTTTCATATTGTCGGTATTTTATACCTTTCTTTGCACAGGAGCCCCTAGTGTTCCCTTGTGCTCACAGCACCCCTGCTTTTCGAACATTAAAATGGTATAAAATACCGACAAGTTGTTAGGTAAGACACATATGCAACAGTTAGGTATCTTTATTTCGAAACGTTTCGCCTACACAGTAGGCTTCTTCAGTCGAGTACAGAAAAGTTGATAGAAGCAGAAGAGACTTGAAGACGATGTAATCAGTCCATCACCCTTAAAGTTTTGAGGTGGTCAGTCCCTCAGTCTGGAGAAGAGCATTGTTCCATAGTATGAAACAATATGGAGATGAAGTGACAGGATGGAGCATTATATAGCGCCAAGAGGTGAGACGTAGGTCACTAGTGACCTACGTCTCACCTCTTGGCGCTATATAATGCTCCATCCTGTCACTTCATCTCCATATTGTTTCATACTATGGAACAATGCTCTTCTCCAGACTGAGGGACTGACCACCTCAAAACTTTAAGGGTGATGGACTGATTACATCGTCTTCAAGTCTCTTCTGCTTCTATCAACTTTTCTGTACTCGACTGAAGAAGCCTACTGTGTAGGCGAAACGTTTCGAAATAAAGATACCTAACTGTTGCATATGTGTCTTACCTAACACCCCTGCTTTTCACTGGTCATTTACCAAGTTATAAGCTGATGAAACAGCAGTTCATTCATCTAACCCAGGGACACTAAATTCTAGACCTGGCTTATCACTTCAACTAATAAAAAAAGTATAATACCGTGTCTGGAACAACACTCGAACAAAAATGGTGTGGCGAGACACAAGATGTGGAAAAAGACACATCGTTTCGCTACTCGCCACGAGCATAAAAACAGATGAATGGTTCAGAGAACCGACACGTTGATAAATTAGACACGTGCAACTCTTGGGCATCTTTATTGAGGAAACGTTTCGCCACACAGTGGCTTCATCGGTCCATACAAAGGAGAATCTTGAAGAACAGGAGGAGAATGAGGTAATCATGTCGATGTGGTCAGTCCATCAATCTTGAATAGAATATGGCATGTGTGTGGAGAAGGAGCTTATAAACCGTAGACAGGAGAGGTGCAGCAGTCGTAGGTGGTGTCACATTTGTTCAATGTGGTTCTGTGAACCATTCATCTACAATCCTGTCAGACACTGCAACTTCTTGGGATCTTAATACTTGGGAATTCTTCGCTTGCCTAACCCTTGGGCACGACCTACTTCCACATTGAACAAATGTGACACCACCTATGACTGCTGCACCTCTCCTGCCTACGGTTTATAAGCTCCTTCTCCACACACATGCCGTATTCTATTCAAGATCGATGGACTGACCACATCGACTCAAGGTTGAGGGACTGATTACCTCATTCTCCTCCTGTTCTTCAAGATTCTCCTTTGTATGGACTGATGAGTTACCACCATCCTGTCATGGAAGTGTGAAACAAAGCCTGCTAAACATTTTGCCCTCTGGCAAGATTACTCCATTTTCTTTATATCAGGAACATGTTTGCAAATCTTGCAAACTTCTACTCACATTCAGTAAACACTACTTTCCTGTGTTTCTTAACAGTTCTTATTCCCGTAATACTTCCCTTTCAATCTGAGCAGTCAGGTCTGAGATCGTCTCCTGGGAGAGACAATCCCCAAACCCATTAACTGACATTTACTGTCAACCAACAACCCCCAACTATTACGCATCAAGGGAAAATTACCACTACCACCAACTAATCAACAAGCATCACCACCCACCAACCAACAAGTATTACCCCACCAATTAACCACCACCATCGCCAAAACCAGACTTTTTTTTTTTTTGCTCCCCTTTGCCATAACCGCAGTTGAAGGAACAGACCAAACAATGCTGGACGTGAACATTAAAATTAAATGTTGCATATGTGTCTTACCAATGCTGGACGTAATTTAATAGGCTGGCCTGACACCCCCCCCCCCCCAACACACTCAAGTGATTGCTTCTCTCATCCAGACTCGAACACGTGACCCAGGTAGAAGCTGTGATATTTACAAAGAGCCTTGATCGTTCATGTCGCTCTTCCGGACAATCCCAGATGGCCAGGTCAGCAGCCTTACCGTCGGAAGCAATTGCGAAAAAGCGATTACTGGATATATTAGAAAACATATTATATATAACATAATATTACAGCGTCACGATATTCAACGAGTATTAACACCTTATTTACCTGCGATCACAGATATACAAGACGCATGTAACCTACCCTCGCAGCCCGTCCAGGGGCCAGGCTTTTCTGTTTATAGCCTGTTCAGCCATGATGTTGCTGTTGGTGGCCCGCTTGCTCGAATAGCCATCACAGCCTGGTTGATGTGGCACCTGGTTGATCCAGCAGTGTTTCTGATAGCTGCTGGTGGCAGGTTAAACATAGCCTTGAACCACGGATGTTGATGCACTGTTTTCTTATTGTGCCCACGGGACCCCTGCTTTTCATACTTCTGCCCATATCTCATACTCTAGTACCTTGTTTTGGAGGTGTGTAATGGATCACTGTGGATCCTTTGAAAACGGAATGCTAGGATCCTCCAGAAACGGATCACCGAAATCCTATGAAAATGAATCAAAGGGATTTCCTGATACTGAACCACTGAAACGGTCCGCTGGGGACTTCTGAGGACGGATTACTGGACCTTCTAGGATCGAGTCATTGGAATCCTCTAGGAACTGATCACTGAGGCTGAGCTCATCATAGGCTTTCTCGAAAACAGAACACTAAGAATCACATACATTTCATAACAAAAGAGCGTAAAAAATGTTACGCAAGTCAATGTTACAGTGGACGAGGACCAACATAGTCTTATTATTAATTATCATTAATCTCTTGGGAAAGCGCTTAACCCGTAGAGGAATGAAAGGTAATCAGGTCAGAGCAGACTCTCGAAGGCATCCATTCTGACATCAAGTCTGACAAGACGCCAACATCTGCCATGGAAGAAACGACCCAGGTTGTAGAGCAAGCTTTATTATTATTAGAACGACGTTTCGCTGTTTCGAGCTCTTTCGAAACATAGAAACGTTTGTCAACACATCATAAGAATCAAACTTTTTCTTAGAATAGACATTATCATGAGAAGCCAATACATCAGTCTGTTCACATTGCAAGTTGCTCCATAAACGTACTTATCTAAGTTCAACCCACTATGATAACATGAACGTAGGTTATAGATGAATGGTTCAAAGAACTGACATGTTGTTAAATTAGACACATGTGCAACTCTTGGGTATCTTTATTGAGGATAAAGATACCCAAGAGTTGCACACGTGTCTAATTTAACAACGTAGGTTAGGTAAGGTAAAGTTCGTCAGGAAACAGGACAAATGTTTCCTGACGCGAGTCTTAGTCCGATGACCCGTCGTTGGAGCTTTTCGTCATCTGACCTAAGCCTTCCGATGGCTTACCGGTCCACCCTTTTAAAAATTATGGTCATAGTTATAACCATTTTGTTACGTTATTAGAACGTAGATAAGTAGTACGTTTATGGGGCAACTGGCAATGTGAACAGACTGAATGATGTAGTGGCCAGGTTTAGGCTTGGTTACAAGTACCTCTGGCAGTTTGGGAGATACACAGATGCTCAAACCAAATGCAAAACATGTGGCCAGCCCTATGGTCACTATCTTGAACACTACGTTCTTAATGGTACACTTATTGAGGAATATTGAGATATGAAAGTTGAGACATGTGCAATATCTGGATATCTTTATTGTAGACGTTTCGCCATCCAGTGGCTTTATCAATACAAATTCTAGGACATAATTGGAAGACTGTAGAACTATATACAAAGGATGAGGTAATCAGTCCCTCAGCCTTGGAGTTAGTGTTCACAGCATCGTGGTGGAAGAGAATCTGGAGCAAAGGCAAGAAGACTGGCGGTTATATAGGCGTCAGTGGATAAGGGCGTGCAGCAGACGAGGGCATAGTCACTGGTAGGTGGGATTCCCCAGTGGAAGTAGGTCCTTCCCAAAGAGATGGGTTAGTTGCAGCAGCCGTGAAGAAGGTCTTGTAGATGTCCTCTGAACCAAGATTCCATGATGTTGCAGTGTCTGACAAGTTGTGCAAGACAGGTATAAAATACCGACACTATGAAAGTAAAGACACATGTTCTAGAATTTGTATTGATAAAGCCACTGGATGGCGAAACGTCTACAATAAAGATATCCAGATGTTGCACATGTGTCTTTACTTTCATAGTGTCGGTATTTTATACCTTTCTTGCACAATATTGAGATACAGTATAATAACCTAGTATGTGACATGTCACGATATCTTATTAATTAAAATAAGATACCAGATATACTAAGCAAATTTTCTAAATATGCTTTTAACAGATAAGTGAACTGTAGATATAAATCCAGATGTACTCCTGTTAACCCTTTCGGGGTCTAGTTCCTAGGCCTTTTGTGTATCCATATGTTCTTGGCGCTACTCTACACAAGATGTATATGGGGTGCACAAACTAGCAAATTCGGTGGCAAAATCTAAGTATAATCGTGAGAAGCCTCTCTACGTTCTCTCCCTGTCTCCTATGTTCTTTCTCTCTCTTTCTACGTCCTCTCCGTCTCTTTCCTACGTCCTCTCCCTGTCTCTCTCCTACGTCCTCCCCCTGTCTCTCTCCTACGTCCTCTCCCTGTCTTTCTTCTACGTCCTCTCCCTCTCTCTCTTCTACGTCCGCTCCCTGTCTCTTCTGCGTCCTCTCCGTCTCTCTTCTACGTCCTCTCCGTCTCTCTTCTACGTCCTCTCCGTCTCTCTCTTCTACGTCCTCTCCGTCTCTCTCTCCTACGTCCTCTCCGTCTCTCTTCTACGTCCTATCCCCGTCTCTCTCTTCTACGTCCTATCCCCGTCTCTCTCTTCTACGTCCTCTCCCCCTCTCTTCTACGTCCTCTCCCTGTCTCTCCTACGTCCTCTCCCTGTCTCTCCTACGTCCTCTCCCTGTCTCTCCTACGTCCTCTCCCTGTCTCTCCTACGTCCTCTCCCTGTCTCTCCTACGTCCTCTCCCTGTCTCTCCTACGTCCTCTCCCTGCCTCTCCTACGTCCTCTCCCTGCCTCTCCTACGTCCTCTCCCTGCCTTTCTCACAGGATTTCCTCTACACTTTCCCCTTCCCTGACGTTATTTTCCTCTCTGCTCCATATCTCTCTTTTATGCCAATCTTGTTTTTTTCTCTCTTACCCTCTCTCTCTCTCTTTTTATACTTGTCCCGTCCTTCCTTCCTTCCTTCCTTCCTTTAAAAAAAGTCTCCTTAAACCCCCTTCCTGTTATTGTATTCCTGACTTTTGTCCGCTCCTTTCTCTTTCCTCTCTCTCCTTTCACTCATTTTTTATTTACTTTCCCTACTATTCCTCATCTTCCAGTCCATTCTTTATCTTGATTTGCGCTTGCTTGCTTCTGTGTGTGCAAACGTGCGAGTTTGTGTGTGTACGTGAGAGCCATGTGTACCTGTGAGCGAGTGTATATTCAATGTGAATATATGCGCGAGTGTATATATGCGTATATGCACGTGTATGAATGTATACATGCTTGTGTGAACGTACGTACTTACGTGTGTGTGTGTGTGTGTGTGTGTGTGTGTGTGTGTGTGTGTGTGTGTGTGTGTGTGTGTGTGTGTGTGTGTGTGTGTGTGTGTGTGTGTGTGTGTAGTTTTATGTCACTTCTCCCTGCCCTTCCAATACTAAAACAACGTCTATTTTTTCCTTCTCTACCATGGATCACTGTGGCCCCAACTCGGGCTTCTCCATTATTTATCTCCCCTGCTTTGCTTGGCTCACCCCTGCTTTGTTTTGCACCGCTTAGCTTGACTTAGCCTGGCTTGGCCTTCCTTGACTTGCCCGTCCCTGCCCTCCCTGTCTGTCTGTCATGCCATGCATAATCTTGTGTTGCATCTATCTCCTTCCTCACACTAGCTCGCCCACACAAACCTTGCTTTGTGTCAACTACCTAGTATCACTTAAAAACTCTCACACACACACACACACACACACACACACACACACACTGACAGGGAGGCAACAACGAGTCATGGTACGTGATGAGGTATATCAATGGGCGCCTGTGACGAGCGGGGTCCCACAGGGGTCAGTACTAGAACCAATGCTATTTTTGTTATATGTGAAAGGATAGACTCAGAAGTGTCCCTGTTCGCAGATGTGAACTTAATGAGGAGAATTAAATCAGATGAGGATCAGGTAGGACTACAAAGAGACCTGGATAGGCTGGATGTGTGGTCCAGCAACTGGCTCCTTGAATTTAACCCCGCCAAATGCAAAGTCATGAAGATCGGCGAAGGGCAAAGAAGACCGCAGACAGAGTATAGGCTAGATGGCCAAAGACTGCAAACCTCACTCAAGGAGAAAGATCTTGGGGAGATCATAATACCAAGAACGTCTCCGGAAGCACACATCAACCAGATAACTTCTGCAGCATATGGGCGCCTGGCAAACCTGAATATAGCGTTCCGATACCTCAGTAAGGAATCGTTCAAGACACTGTAGACCACATACGTCAGGCCCATACTGGAGTATGCACCACCAGTTAGGAACCCACACCTGGTTAAGCACGTCAAGAAATTAGAGAAAGTGCAAAGGTTTGCAACAAGGCTAGTTCCAGAGCTAAGGGTAATGTCCTACGAAGAAAGGTTATGGAAAATCGGCATGACGACAGTGGAGGACAGGAGGGTTAGGGGAGACATGATAACGACATACAAAATACTGCGAGGAATTGACATGGTGGACAGAGACAGGATGTTCCAGAGATGGGACACAGAAACAAGGGTCACAATTGGAAGTTGAAGACTCAGATGAGTCAAAGGTATGTTAGGAAGTATTTCTTCAGTCATAGAGTTGTCAGGAAGTGGAATAGTCTGCAAGTGATGTAGTGGAGGCAGGAATCATACACAGCTTTAAGACGAGGTATGATAAAGCTCATGGAACAGGGATAGGGCCTAGTAGTGATCAGTGAAGATGCGGGGCCATGAGCTGAGTCTCGACCCCTGCAACCACAAATAAGTGAATACTCACACACACACACACACACACACACACACACACACACACACACACACGTACACACACACGTACACACACACGTACACACACACGTACACACACACACACACACACACGTACACACACACACACATCACACACACACACATCACACACACACAACACACACACACAACACACACAACACACACACACACACACGCACAAACACACACACAAACACACACAAACACACACACACACAACACACACACACACAACACACACACACAACACACACACACAACACACACACACAACACACACACACAACACACACACACAACACACACACACACAACACACACACACACAACATACACAACACACACAACACACACAACACACACACACACACACACACACACACAGCCAGACTCTCACATACACTCCCCCTCTCCCCCACCGGCATCTCACTCCTTCCCCTGATCTCTCCCCTCCCTCTTTCACCCTCCCCCTCCCATCTCCCTCCTTCCCCCTCTCCCTCTCCCACTCACCCACTTGCTTCTCCCTCCTTTCCACTCCTATCCCACATAGCCACAGTTCCTCCTCTACCCACCCCCACACTCTGACATACACAATACTAACCTAACACACACAGAATTACATAGGTTTCCCACTCTGAGGCAATCAGGATAAAACAAAAATGGGTTGCCAGAGAGCAACAAGAAAAACCAAGGGACAGGAGGAGGAAACTGCAAAGGAAGAATGGGCAGTGGAGCTCACATAAAGGGAACATGAATGGGAAAAGAAACTAGAAGAACTTAGCATGAGAATGGAAGAGAGGATAGTAATGGAAAGCAGGAAGTGGGAGGTGCAAGTCAAAGCAGCAGAGGTCAGGATACAGAGTTTAGAAGAGGAACTGAAAAATCTGAAACAGCCTAAAGAACTAAAGAACATTTTGGGATTGACAACAGAGACTGCTACCTCAGTCACAAACAAGGGGACTGTAGGGAAAGAAGGAGCAAAACTGCATGTAGAAGCTCAATCAGTGGAGACTGTAGTAAATGAAAGAGCTAAGCTATATGTGGAGGCCCTAACAGACCATAGCAGAGCCCAGGGAAAGCCGAGAAGGGAAAATGACAGGCCACTGACCCCAAGTACAGTAGCTAGTGAAACTGAAGAAAGGAAAGCTGCAATGGAGGAAACCAAATTGAATGAGGGGATACACAGGGATATGCAGTGGGAGAATGAAAGGGTGAGGTCAGTCTTTGTGTATGAGCTCCAGGAAGTTGAAGGGGAAACATATGAAGAAAGAAAACAAGGGGAAAAAAAGCAATTGAAAGCATCATGAAAGCAATAGGAGAAGACAACATGACCCAGCTGGAAAATTTTCGGAGAATAGGGGGGTTTGTAAAACAAAGAACCCGGCCAGTGAAAGTGACCTTCAAGGCAGAATCGACTCAGAACAGGATCCTGCAGGAGAAAGCACGATTAAGGGACATGCCGGCATACAGGAAGGTGTATCTCGACCGCGACAGAACACAAGAAGAAAGGCGGAAACAGAGAGATGGTACAAAGGCGAAAGGAGGAAAGAGAGGGGATGGAGAAGACAGACAGGAGATCCCAGACACAGGAAGATCAAATTCAGCCTCCCTCAACTTCCTATAGAAGCCTCCCAACCAGGTCAACCCCAGTGCAACCAAACACTCTAATCCAAAACACCCATGCCACATCCAATGCCCCCACCCAATACACTACAAACTCCACCCCCACAGCAACCACCCATAGTTCCTTATCAGGTCTCCCACTTCCCCAACCCCAATACACCTCCCAGACCACAGTCTTAGAAAAGAATCTGAAGGTGTGGTATACAAATGCAAATGGAATAACAAATAAGTATGAGGAGTGGCACGAAAGAATCAAGGAGACATCCTCAGACACCAGAATAATAACAGATTCAATCTTTCCATCCGGATATCAAATCCTCAGGAAAGACAGAGGGAGGAGAGGGGGAGGAGGAGTTGCACTGCTCATTAAAAACCAGTGGGGTTTTGAGAAAATGGAAGGAATGGATGGAATGGGCGAAAGGGACTACTTAGTAGGAACAATCCAGTCTGAGGGACATAAGGTGATAATTGCAGTAATGTACAACCCACCAAAGAACTGCAGGAGGCCAAGAGAAGAATACGATGAGAGCAACAGAGCAATGGTCGACACACTAGCCGAGGTGGCCAGGAGAGCACACATGTGGGGAGCAAAGTTACTACTTATGGGTGATTTCAATCACAAGGAGATTGACTGGGAAAATCTGGAGCCCCATGGGGGTCCCGAAACAGAGAGCCAAGATGATGTATGTGGTACTGGAAAACCTCATGCATCAACATGTTAGACACACTACCAGAGAGAGAGGAGAGGATGAACCAGCTAGACTGGACCTTGTATTCACCTTGAGTTGTTCGGACATCGAGGATATCATGTATGAAAGGCCCCTGGGAGCTAGTGATCATGTGGTTCTGTGCTTCGACTACATAGTTGAGCTCCAAGTGGAGAGAGTAGCAGGAATAGGGTGGGAAAAACGAAACTACAAAAGGGGGAACTACCCAGGCATGAGGAACTTCCTTCAAGACATTCAGTGGGAGAGGGAACTGACAGGAAAACCAGTACAAGAAATGATGGACTATGTGGCAACAAAATGCAAGGAGGCAGAGGAGAGGTTTGTTCCCAAGGGAAACAGAAATAATGGGAAGAACAGAACGAGTCCTTGGTTCACCCAAAGGTGTAGGGAGGCAAAAACTAGGTGTACTAAAGAATGGAAAAGGTACAGAAGACTGAGAACTCAGGAAAACAGAGAGATTAGCCGAAGAGCCAGAAACGAATATGCACAGATAAGAAGGGAGGCTCAGCGACAATATGAAAATGACATAGCATCAAAAGTCAAGACTGACCCGAAGCTGTTGTACAGCCACATCAGGAGGAAAACAACAGTCAAGGACCAGGTAATCAGACTGAGGAAGGGTGATGGGGAATTCACAAGAAACGACCAGGAGGTATGTCAGGAGCTCAACACGAGATTTAAAGAAGTATTTACAGTGGAAACCAGTAGGACTCCAGGAAATCAGAACAGGGGGGGGGGACCAGCAAGTGCTGGATGAAATACATATAACCAAGGAGGAGGTGAAGAAGCTGCTGTGCGAACTTGACACCTCAAAGGCGGTGGGACCAGACAACATCTCTCCATGGGTCCTTAAAGAGGGAGCAGAGATACTGTGTGTACCATTAACAAAGATCTTCAACACATAATTTGAAACTGGGCAACTCCCCGAGGTATGGAAGATGGCAAATGTAGTCCCAATTTTTAAAAAGGGAGACAGACATGAGGCACTAAACTACAGACCTGTATCACTAACGTGTATAGTATGCAAGGTCATGGAGAAGATCATCAGGAGGAGAGTGGTGGAGCACCTGGAAAGAAACAAGTGTATAATTGACAACCAGCACGGTTTCAGGGAAGGAAAATCCTGTCACAAACCTACTAGAGTTTTATGATAAGGTGACAGAAGACAAGAGAGAGAGGGGTGGATCGACTGCATTTTTTTGGACTGCAAGAAGGCCTTCGACACAGTTCCTCACAAGAGGTTACTGCAAAAGCTAGAGGATCAGGCACACATAACAGGAAAGGCACTGCAATGGATCAGAGAATACCTGACAGGGAGGCAACGAGCCATGGTACGTGACGAGGTGTCAGAGTGGGCGCCTGTGACAAGCGGGGTTCCACAGGGGTCAGTCCTAGGACCTGTGCTGTTCTTGGTATATGTGAACGACATAACGGAAGGGATAGACTCAGAAGTGTCCTTGTTTGCAGATGATGTGAAGTTAATGAGAAGAATCAAATCGGATGAGGATCAGGCAGGACTACAAAGAGACCTGGACAGGCTACAAGCCTGGTCCAGTAACTGGCTCCTTGAGTTTAACCCAGCCAAATGCAAAGTCAAGAAGATTGGGGAAGGGCAAAGAAGACTGCAGACACAACATAGTTTAGACGGCCAAAGTCTGCAAACTTCACTCAAGGAAAAAGATCTGGGGGTGAGTATAACACCGAGCATATCTCCTGAGGCGCACATCAATCAGATAACTGCTGCAGCATACGGGCGCCTGGCAAACCTACGGATAGCGTTCCGATACCTCAGCAAGGATTCGTTCAAGACTCTGTATACCATTTACGTCAGGCCCATACTGGAGTATGCAGCACCAGTTTGGAATCCACACCTAGTCAAGCACGTCAAGAAATTAGAGAAGGTGCAAAGGTTTGCAACAAGACTAGTCCCAGAGCTACGGGGATTGTCCTACGAAGAAAGGCTGAGGGAAATCGGCCTGACGACACTGGAGGACAGGAGGGTCAGGGGAGACATGATAACGACATATAAAATACTGCGCGGAATAGACAAGGTGGACAAAGACGGGATGTTCCAGAGATGGGACACAGACACAAGAGGTCACATTTGGAAGTTGAAGACTCAGATGGATCAAAGGGATGTTAGAAAGTATTTCTTCAGTCATAGAGTGGTCAGGCCGTGGAATGGCCTAGAAAGTGAAGTAGTGGAGGCGGGAACCATACATAGTTTTAAGGCGAGGTATGATAAAGCTCATGGGGCAGGAAGAGAGAGGACCTAGTAGCAATCAGTGAAGAGGCGGGGCCAGGAGCTATGAATCGACCCCTGCAACCACAAATAGGTGAGTACAAATAGGCGAGTACACACACACACGCGCGCACACACAGAATGAAGAGGCGGGGGCCAGGAGCTGTGAATCGACCCCTGCGACCACAATTAGGTGAGTACACAAACTCGTACGTGTACTCGCCTATTTGTGTTAAGAGACTACGGTCCATGTTAAACCTATCTACTCATCAGAAACAGACGGTACAAGTGATCGACTAATCTGTACTGCTCACCACAGGATGGTTAAGCTTCCTAGGTGCTTGCAAAAATGCCTAACAGACAAACCTGTGTTGAACAATATTCACCTTTCACCCCACAAGATCTGACTTCGTCTACTGAAGAGTCTTCTAGCTTTACCTTGCATCCTGCTTTGTTGATGGTTGTCACTCGGAACTTGTTGGAGATGTAGGACTTTTATCACTCCACAGACAACTTGCCAATACTACCAGTGCGTTCACTAAGCACTTATAACAGGTCGTAGAATCTCTCTCAAATGTTACCATTCACTGGCCTAGAGAAGTATACAACATTCTTTAGACTCTTGGAACTCCATGTTCATTAAGAACTGCAAGAAACCCCTTTCGCGTGCCTTAAGTATGCTATAGAGAGGGTGCATAGACACGGGTGTAATCCCGCAATCACTAAAAACAAATGACTACTAGTTACGAATGAGAAAGGTTGGATTTGAGAGGGACTTACCCAGTAGGCTTGCTATACTGCCTCTCAATGAATACATTCTTCTACTAGTGGACCCCGCCTCGTCTGTTGTCAAAATTTTCTCTACACCTTGACAGTACGCAAGTCTCCATTCTGTTGCTGCAGCTTCACATTGTTCCAGACTATGGAGAAGAACTCGTCTCCAGGATGAGGGACTGACCACCTTAAACCTACGTCTTCGAGGGTGATAAACAGATTACATCTTTACTGCATCCTCTGTATTCGACTGAAATAGTGGAAGGCGCTTGTGTACACTTAGGTCATTTATTAGAGGCAACCTTCAGCCACGAATGGCTAACTGTACATAAGTGTCTTTTTCCACATCCTGTCGGTATCAGCATACCATTTCTTTTAGTTTTCGACTGAAGAAGCCTACAGTGTAGACGAAACGTTTCGGAATAGATACCGAACCTTTGCATGTGTCTCATTTATCAGTTTGTCGGTAGTGTATACCATACTCTCCCCCTGCCCTGCTTCCAACTGTTTTGTCTTGCCATACTACGACCAGCCTTGCCATACTACGACCAGCCTTACCATACTACGACCAGCCTTGCCATACTACGGTCAGCTTTGCCATACTACGACCAGCCTTGCAGTATTATGACAAGGCTTGCCATACTACGGCCAGCTTTGCCATACTACGGCCAGCTTTGCCATACTACGACCAGCCTTGCAGTATTATGACCAGCCTTGCCATACTACGACCAGCCTTACCATACTAGGCCATCCTTAATCCCCTCACATGCCCCCATACCACCACTGCCAAGCACTACAGAACTTCCCCTCGTCTTCCTCCTCCTGCCGCCGCCATTGTCGGTACGCGCGTTGTAGCCACAAGGACGTGACCAGACTGGCTGGGATCCTCCCCAGGGGTTGTGTCCCCATCACCACCCCCATTTCCCCCCTCCTCCTCCCCACTCAGGAAGATAGTCTCAAGAAGTGGCAAGCAGCAGCAACAGCTAGTGTGCGAAATGGACGTGTGGAATGTGACCAATTCTTTCTTAAAACATCCTTCCCTCACCCACGGTACTAGTTCTTGCATTCTTTCCTTCTTTCTCTCTCTCTCTTCCATTCAATCTTATTTTTTCATACCTTCTCATTCTCTACCACTCATTCCCTCTCATTTATTCTCTCGTTCGCCCACATTCTCTCATCCCTCAGTCTCTTATTTTCATCTAATCTCTCGTTCTCGTTCTTTCCTCATTCATCCTCTCGTTCTCTTTATTTCTCTCGTTCTCCCTCTCTTTCGTAGCCGCCATCTTGGAAATTATAAACAGAGAAGCAGAATTTTTTTATAAGGAGTGGTGGGTCCTCAACAGAGAAACTCGTCAAATATTTTTGTGACCCAAGCAAATTGTCAAATATTAAAAAAAATATATATATATCGGTCAGGTAAATTTACCCCCGAGGCATCACAGTGAATTCCATAGTTCCATGCATTACTTAAGTCACTAACCTCCGCCTCAGGAGAGCTTTGCCCTCCAGATATATATACCTGGTCACGCGTCTACCTACCTCCAGGTAGGTATGTAGACCTATGACCAGTGCTGACGGCGGGTCTACCATCGCAGCCAGGCCTGAAGCCACCACTACCACCATCACTGGCGCTAACCACCACCAGCAACAGCACCATCACCGTCAACCAACAGAACTTCTATCATTAAAATCGCCGCCAACACCAACAGATGCACCAATGCGACTACTCGTCAAACACCAGCACCACCATCAATATCACCACAGCAAACACCACCACAGCAAACACCACCACAACCAACTTCACCACAACCTACTTCACCACCGCCAACAGCACCAATACCATTTGTAAGTTAATGCAATGAAGGAGAGAGAACATGACAACTTTAGGTCCCAGTAGACGGTGCAAAATATCCCCAGTGAAAAGTTGAAATGTCATGAGTAAGAGACCAAAACCTTAAAACACTTTTCCCTCATGATAAGACAAGTGCAACAGTTAGGTATCTATTCCGGAAAGTCTTGCCTACACAGTAGGCTTCTTCAGTCGAATACAAAGGCAGCAGAAGTAGTAGAGATGTGAAGACGATGTAAATAGTCCATCACCCTCGAAGACGTGGTCAGTCCCTCAGCCTGGAGAAAACTTCTGCTGCATAGTCTGCAACAATGTGACATTGTTGCAGTTTATGGAGCCGATCTCTTCTCCAGCCTCGTTGATCCGCCCTTGATCCGCCTAGGGGCCTGGTCTGGGACCGGACCGCGGGGACGTTGACCCCCTGAAAATCTCATTCAGGAATCCAGCCCTTGAGTTATCAGGCATCAGCTAACAGTTTAGGGCCAATAACACGAAAAAAAGTCAACTGAAGCTCACTGAATTGAGATAAAAGGCGACTGATACCAGACAGTCAATCATTCTATCATAAAAAAGGAACCATATCTCTACAGCGGATTTAACACAAAATGTCACTCTTTCCTGGCATGAGCTGGTCTACAGTAACCTCTTGGAGTTTAGACCTAAGCAAGTGTAAACTTTGCCAGGGGAACTACTGCCACGGCCGGCATCGAAGATTGAATGAAATCGATTTGGGGAGCGTCGGGACCCCATCCGTGGATCTCACAAAGTGGAGATGGTACTGCCGCAACACTGCGCTGTAACTCAACAAAAACCAAGAACTCGGAAACGACTGAAGTACTGTACCCACAACACTAACACCACCACAATCAACACCACAACCACCACCAACAGCACAAGCACCACCACCAAAACTACCAACAGCACAAGCACCACCACCAAAACCACCACCACCAACAGCACAAGCACCACCAAAACCACCACCACCAACAGCACAAGCACCACCACCAACAGCACAAGCACCACCACCAAAACCACCACCACCAACAGCACAAGCACCACCACCAAAACCACCACCACCAACAGCACAAGCACCACCACCAAAACCACCACCACCAACAGCAAAAGCAGCACCAACAGCAAAACCCCAACCAACAATACAAGCAGCACCACCAATACCATCACTACCACCTCAAGCAGCACCACCAATACCATCACCAACATCAATAACCTCACCACCACCAGCTACCTCGTACACGTCCAGTTTAGCGTTCCCAACACGTATCCTGAAACTATTAAGGTCATCTGCAAGAGACAATAAAATGGTGCCGCAACACCCAAAAGAATAAAAAATCTGTTCAGGCGACCCTTAAAAATATGCAGGAATTTTAAAAACACAAATCTAACTAGGTGGATCTTACCCCAGCTGGGTCAACATTTATTAAGACAATGTACAGATGGTTTTACAAACTTAAGTTTAACTTTCTACGATGGTCTGAGGGCACACACATGCTATGGGAACACAAGTACAACAGGTCACAGTAGTGGTATAGTGGTAATAGTAGTGGTATAGTGGTAACAATAGAGGTATAGTATTAATAGTGGTATAGTGGTAACAATAGAGGTATAGTAGTAATATTAGTGGTATAATGGTAATATTAGTGGTAGTATAGTAGTGGTAATATTAGTGGTAGTATAGTAGTGGTAATATTAGTGGTAGTATAGTAGTGGTATAGATGTGGTAGTAGTAGTATATATAATGGTAGTATAGTGGTAGTAGTAGTATAATGGTAGTATAGTGGTAGTAGTATTATGGTAGTATAGTGGTAGTAGTATTATGGTAGTATAGTGGTAGTAGTATTATGGTAGTATAGTGGTAGTAGTATAGTGGTAGTGGTAGTATAGTGGTAGTAGTACAGTGGTAGTAGTATAGTGGTAGTAGAAGTAATAGTAGTAGTATAGTGGTAGTATAGTATAATAGTAGTGGTTGTGGTGGTAGTATAGTAGTAGTGGTGGTAGCATAGTAGCAGTAGTAGTGGTGGTAGCATAGTAGCAGTAGTAGTGGTGGTAGCATAGTAGCAGTAGTAGTGGTGGTAGCATAGTAGCAGTAGTAGTGGTGGTAGCATAGTAGCAGTAGTAGTGGTGGTAGCATAGTAGCAGTAGTAGTGGTGGTAGCATAGTAGCAGTAGTAGTGGTGGTAGCATAGTAGCAGTAGTAGTGGTAGCATAGTAGTAGTGGTGGTGGTGGTGGTAGCATAGTAGGAGTAGTGGTGGTGGTAGCATAGTAGCAGTAGTGGTGGTAGCATAGTAGTAGTAGTAGTGGTGGTAGCATAGTTGCAGTAGTATAGTAATAGTAGTGGTGGTAGTATAGTAGTAATAGTGGCAGTATAGTAGTTGTTTACCTGGAGTTTACCTGGAGAGAGTTCCGGGGGTCAACGCCCCGGCGGCCCGGTCTGTGACCAGGCCTCCTGGTGGATCAGAGCCTGATCAACCAGGCTGTTACTGCTGGCTGCACGCAAACCAACGTACGAGCCACAGCCCGGCTGATCAGGAACCGACTTTAGGTGCTTGTCCAGTGCCAGCTTGAAGACTGCCAGGGGTCTGTTGGTAATCCCCCCTTATGTATGCTGGGAGGCAGTTGAACAGTCTCGGGCCCCAGACACTTATTGTATGGTCTCTTAACGTGCTAGTGACACCCCTGCTTTTCATTGGGGGGATGTTGCATCGTCTGCCAAGTCTTTTGCTTTCGTAGTGAGTGATTTTCGTGTGCAAGTTCGGTACTAGTCCCTCTAGGATTTTCCAGGTGTATATAATCATGTATCTCTCCCGCCTGCGTTCCAGGGAATACAGGTTCAGGAATCTCAAGCGCTCCCAGTAATTGAGGTGTTTTATCTCCGTTATGCGCGCCGTGAAGGTTCTCAGTACATTTTCTAGGTCAGCAATTTCACCTGCCTTGAAAGGTGCTGTTAGTGTGCAGCAATATTCCAGCCTAGATAGAACATGTGACCTGAAGAGTGTCATCATGGGCTTGGCATCCCTCGTTTTGAAGGTTCTCATTATCCATCCTGTCATTTTTCGAGCAGATGCGATCGATACCATGTTATGGTCCTTGAAGGTGAGATCCTCCCACATGATCACTCCCAGGTATAGTGGTAGTGGTAGTTGTGGTAGTATAGTAATAGTAGTGGTAGTATAGTAATAGTAGTAGTGGTAGTATAGTAATAGTAGTGGTAGTATAGTAATAGTAGTAGTGGTATAGTAATAGTAGTAGTGGTATAGTAAGCACAGCAGCAGCACAGCAGCAGCAGCAGCAGCAGCACACAGCGGCAGCATGAGCAGCGGTGGCGCGTGGCGGCAGCAGTGGCAGCAGTAGCAGCACAGCATGGCGTGGCATAACAGCAGGCAGTATAGCAGCAGTGGCAGCACAACAGCAGTAGCACAGCAGCGGTGGCAGCAGCAGCAGCAGTAGCACAGCAGCAGTGGTGGCATAGTAGCAGTGGTGGCATAGCAGTGGTGGCAGTAGCAGTGGCAGTATAGCAGTGGTGGCAGTATAGCAGCAGCGGTGGCAGCACAGCAGTGGTGGTGGCAGTAGCAGCAGCAGCAGCAGCACAGCAGCAGTGGCGGCACAGCAGCAGCAGTAGGTGGCAGTACAGCAGCAGCAGTGGTGGCAGGCATCACAGCAGCGGCGGCAGCATAGCAGCAGTGGCAGCATAGCAGCAACAGCATGGCAGCAGTACAGCAGTGGTAGCATAGCAGCAGCTGGCAGCACAGCAGCAGTGGCAGCATAGCAGCAGTGGCAGCATAGCAGCAGTGGCAGCACAGCAGCAGCACCAAGCAGCAGGCAGTGCAGCAGCAGCAGCGCAGTGGCGGCAGTGCAGCAGCAGCAGCGAGTGCAGCAGCAGCACAGCAGCAGCAGTGGCAGTGCAGCAGCGGCAGTGCAGCAGCAGCAGCACACAGCACCAGCAGTAAGCAGCAGCATAGCACCAGCAGCACAGCACCAGCAGCATAGCAGCAGCAGCACAGCACCAGCAGTACAGCGGCAGCACAGCAGCAGTGGTGGCAGCACAGCAGCAGTGGCAGCAGCAAGCAGCGGCAGTAGCACAGCAGTAGTGCAGCATAGCAGCAGCAGGCAGCCTAGCAGGGCAGCATAGCAGCAGCTGCATAGCAGCAGTGGCAGACAGCAGCGGCAGCATAGCAGCAGCAGTGGCAGTGGCAGCATAGCAGTGGCAAGGCATAGCAGCAGTAGGCGGCAGCATAGCACAGCAGCAGCAGTAGCAGCAGCAGCAGCAGCATAGCAGCAGTGCAGTGGCAGTAGCAGCAGCAGGCATAATAGTGGCAGCATAGCAGTGGCAGTATGGCAGCAGTGGCACAGCAGTGGCAGCAGCAGCAGCGGCAGCAGCAGCAGTGCAGCAGCAGCAGCAGCATAGCAGCGGCAGTATAGCAGCAGCACAGCAGCAGCAGCAGCAGCACAGCAGCAGTGGCAGCACAACAGCAGCAGCAGTGGTGGCAGCACAGCAGCAGCAGTGGCGGTGGCAGCATAGCAGCAGTGGCCTGGCAGCATAGCAGCAGTGGCGGTGGCACAGCAGTAGGTGGCAGGCAGCATAGCAGCAGCAGGCAGCATAGCAGCAGTGGCAGGCAGTAGCAGCAGCAGCATAGGCAGTACAGCGGGGTGGCAGTAGTAGCAGCGGCAGTAGCAGACAGCAGCGGGCAGCAGTAGCAGCATCAGCGGCAGTAATAGCAGTGGCAGCATAGCAGCAGTTAGCACAGCAGCGCAGCAGCGCAGCGCTGCGCAGCAGCAGCAGTGGCAGTGCAGCAGCAGGCAGCAGCGGCAGCAGCAGCAGCAGCGGCAGTGCGCAGCAGCAGTGCAGCAGCAGCAGCAGCAGGCAGGCAGCGGCAGCAGCAGTGGCAGCAGCAGCAGCAGCAGCAGTGCAGCAGCAGCAGTGCAGTGCAGTGCAGCAGCATTTAGTGGCAGTGCAGCAGCAGCATCAGTGGTAGTGCAGCATCAGCAGTGGCAGTGCAGCAGCCAGTGCAGCAGTGGATGCAGCAGCAGTGAGCAGCAGTGGCAGTACAGCAGCAGCAGCACAGCAGCAGCACAGCAGCAGTGGCACATAGCAGCAGCAGCACAGCAGCAGCCAGCAGGCAGCAGCAGCAGTAGCAGCAGCAGCATAGCAGCAGCAGGCAGGCAGCACAGCAGCAGCAGCACGCAGCATAGCAGCAGGCAGTACAGCAGCAGCAGTGGCAGCAGCACAGCAGCAGCAGTGGCAGCAGCAGCAGCAGTGGCAGCAGCACAGCAGCAGTGGCAGCAGCAGGCAGCAGCACAGCAGCAGGCAGCACAGCAGGGCAGGTGGCAGCACAGCAGTGGCAGTGGCAGCCTCAGCGTGGCAGGCAGCAGCGGTGGCAGCATAACAGCGGTGGCAGATAGCAGCAGCAGCACAGCAGCAGCCGAGCAGCCAGCAGCAGCAGTGGCAGCAGCAGCAGCAGCAGCAGCAGTGTGCAGCAGTACGCAGCAGCAGTGGGGCAGCATAGCAGGTGGCAGCACAGCAGCAGCAGTAGTAGCAGCACAGCAGCAGCAGTAGTAGCAGCACAGCAGCAGTAGTAGTAGCAGCACAGCAGCAGTAGTAGTAGCAGCACAGCAGCAGCAGCGGCGGCAGTACAGCAGTGGCAGTGCATGGCAGCAGGTGCAGACACAGCAGTGGTGGTAGCATAGTAGTGGTGGCAGCATAACAGTGGTGGCAGCATAGCAGCGGTGGTGGCAGTAGCAGTGGTGGTAGTGTGGTGGTGGCAGGTAAAGCAGTGGTGGCAGGATTGAAGCAGTAGGTGGTGGCATTGAAAGCAGGTGGTAGGTAGCATAGCAGGTGGCGGTAGCATAGTAGCAGTGGTGGCAGCATAGCAGTTGGTGGCAGCATAGCAGTGGTGCAGGTTGGCAGGCAGCATAGTGGTAGGTGGTGCAGTAGCAGTGGTGGTGCAGTACGGTGGCAGCAGTGGTGGTAGTAGTAGGTAGTTTACGGTGGTGGTGCATAGTCGGCGGTGGTAGCATAGTAGTGGTGGCAGCATAGCAGTGGCAGTACAGTAGTGGTGGTAGTACAGTAGCGGTGGTGGCAGTATAGTGGTGGTGGTGGTAGTAGTATAGTGGTGGTGGTGGTGGTAGTAGTATAGTGGTGGTGGTAGTATAGTGGTGGTGGTGGTAGTAGTATAGTGGTGGTGGTGGTAGTAGTATAGTGGTGGTGGTGGTAGTAGTATAGTGGTGGTGGTGGTGGTAGTATAGTGGTGGTGGTGGTAGTAGTAGTATAGTGGTGGTGGTAGTATAGTGGTGGTGGTGGTAGTAGTATAGTGGTGGTGGTGGTAGTAGTATAGTGGTGGTGGTGGTAGTAGTATAGTGGTGGTGGTGGTAGTAGTATAGTGGTGGTGGTGGTAGTAGTAGTATAGTGGTGGTGGTGGTGGTAGTAGTAGTATAGTGGTGGTGGTGGTAGTAGTAGTATAGTGGTGGTGGTGGTGGTGGTAGTAGTATAGTGGTGGTGGTGGTAGTAGTATAGTGGTGGTGGTGGTAGTAGTATAGTGGTGGTGGCAGTAGTAGTGGTGGTGGTAGTAGTATAGTGGTGGTGGTGGTAGTAGTATAGTGGTGGTGGTGGTATAATAATAATAATAATCTTTATTTACTACAAGTACATGTACAAGGTATACAGTCCTAGCTGACAACAATGACATACTACTACATAGAAAGCCACATGTTATGCTGAGCATCTCGGGCAAATTAGGTCAGTGTCCCAGGATGCGACCCACACCAGTCGACTAACACCTAGGTACCCATTTTACTGATGGGGAACATAGACAACAGGTGGAAAGAAACACGCCCAATGTTTCTACTCTGGCTGGGAATCGAACCCAGGCCCTCGCCGTGTGAAGCGAGAGCGTTAACCACCAGGCCTGGTGGTGGTGGTGGTAGTATAGTGGGTGGTGGTGGTAGTATAATGGGTGGTGGTGGTAGTATAATGGGTGGTGGTGGTAGTATAGTGGTGGTGGTAGTATAGTGGGTGGTGGTGGTAGTATAGTGGGTGGTGGTGGTAGTATAATGGGTGGTGGTGGTAGTATAGTGGTGGTGGTAGTATAGTGGTGGTGGTGGTATAGTGGTGGTGCTAGTATAGTGATGGTGGTAGTATAGTGGTGGTGGTAGTATAGTGGTGGTGGTGGTAGTATAGTGGTGGTGGTGGTAGTATAGTGGTGGTGGTGGTAGTATAGTGGTGGTGGTGGTAGTATAGTGGTGGTGGTGGTAGTATAGTGGTGGTGGTAGTAGTATAGTGGTGGTGGTGGTGGTAGTATAGTAGTAGTGGTGGTGGTGGTAGTATGGTGGTGGTGGTGGTGGTGGTAGTATGGTGGTGGTGGTAGTATAGTAGTAGTGATGGTAGTATAGTAGTAGTGATGGTAGTACAGTGGTGGTGGTGGTAGTATGGTGGTAGTATGGTGGTGGTAGTATGGTGGTGGTGGTGGTAGTATGGTGGTGGTGGTGGTAGTATGGTGGTGGTGGTGGTAGTATGGTGGTGGTGGTGGTAGTATAGTGGTGGTGGTGGTGGTGGTGGTAGTATAGTAGTAGTAGTAGTAGTGGTGGTGGTGGTAGTACAGTAGTAGTGGTGGTGGTGGTAGTATAGTGGTGGTGGTGGTAGTATAGTGGTGGTGGTGGTAGTATAGTGGTGGTGGTGGTAGTATAGTGGTAGTGGTGGTAGTATAGTGGTGGTGGTGGTAATATAGTAGTGGTGGTGGTGGCAGGCGATGCAAAATACCCCCAATTAAAAGTAGGGGCGCCACTGGTACACTAAGGGAAAACACCACAAGTGTCCGGAGCCCAAGACTGTTCAACAGCCTCCCATCAAGCATTAGGGGAATTACCAATAAACCCCTGGCTGCCTTCAAGAGAGAGCTGGACAGATACCTAAAGTCAGTGCCGGATCAGCCGGGCTGTGGCTTTTGCGTTGGACTACGTGCGGCCAGCAGTAACAGCCTTGTTGATTAGGCCCTGATCCACCGGGAGGCCTGGTCATGGACCGTGCCGCGGGGGCGTTGATCCCCTGTTCTTCTATCCGCTTATACAGCGGATAGAAGAACAGGAGGTAATCATTTTTTTTCCAAGGAAAGGTAGCTCCAATTTCTTGGATCAAGAGCCAGATGAACTGCAAGAAAGAGAAAAAAAGCTAAATCTCACGATGAGCGATAGAGGAGATAAAATTGCTACGTACAAAATACTCACAGACATCGATAGAGTGAAAAAAAAGTAACTGGTCGACATGGAAGAAACGAAAAGTTAAGCGGGAAGATTTAGGTCTGAAAGAGTAACAAGAACATTAGCAAGGAAGCATGAGAGTATGGTCAAGATGGACACCAATGGATCTGGAAGTCCACACCGAGGCTATCGACCGAGAAAGGCTATTACTGAGAACTATCTACTACCACCCAGCTTAAGAACTATCGTTTATCTATTGAAAATATAAAGCAAGCAATGCACGAGTGAAAGTTGTTAACATGTATGTATATGGTAAATGCCTCGCCAATTTCTAGTTTTTCTTTACCTTACCAGCTCAGCTTATGCCCAAGCTCAACCCCCTTCCCTGTAATATACCTATGACCAGTTTCGAGAGTTTTGCTATTCCCTCAGCCCGTATAAGGGCCAGGCTTGTCTGGTGCTTGCCTAGTGAACACAGGCTGTTGCTGCTGGCGGCTCGCTGGAGGCCATAAACACTGGAGCTACGCTCGGGTCCTCTAATCCAGAAAGCAATTAAGCCTGTCCAATTAATAATAAATAATTAATAATAAAATAAATTCATAAAAATAAATTAATTAATTTCAATTCAATAGTTGGTAAGAGGGATTGTACCACGTTTGGGATCTGACGAACTAGGTAAGTGGGGAAATAAAAGACAGAACACAAGACCTGAAAGTTAACCCTCCACATATGAGTTCAACAGCTGGATCTCAACCCTCAAACACACACGGGGTCCAAGAGCGAGTGCTCAACCTCCACCCCCCTCTCACACAGTGAGGGCGCACAGCTGGTCCCCGCGCTAGCCTGACCACAAGTATGCCCACAATGCTGAGCACAATATATTCTTTGATGGAATTTCCAACATAAATACGTCCAGGGAAAAGTTTGGCTAAATATTTGCGTAATGAGAAGAGGTGGAAGACGGCGTCATTAACGCCTCATCTTCAAACACAAGATTGATAATGAGAAACATAAATGATAAAGTCCTCTCATCTTCTTCCGTCAAAACAAATGAAGCTTGGGAATTTATAAATCTGTTTATATTATTATTCCCTCTCTCCTGTATCCCGGAGCTATGTGGGAATGAGGAATGTTATGGAACCCAGACCTGAGGAAGCAGGTTAAGAAACTGGAGAAAATGCAAATGTAGGTAACGAGACTAGTTCCAGAGTTAACAAGTACGAAGAATGGCTAAAGGAATTGAATCTAACAACGACCCTGGAGGCCAGAAGGACCAGGTAGACATTATGACACCATAGTACTCAGAGGAATTGATAGGACAGACAGGGACAGGCTATTTGAGAGGAGGGAAACCGGTACTTTGGGTATAGCCGGAAAAAGTTGAGAACATAGATGAGCCACAGGGATGTCAGGAAGTATTTCTTCAGTCTCGGGGCGGTTGGGAAGTGAAATGACCTACACGAAGAAGTGGTGACACAGACTCCATACACAGTTTTATGAGTAGGTACGATAGAGCCCACAAAGCTAAGAGAGTGAATCTGGCAAGAGGCGGGGCCAGGAGCTAAGGTTCGACCCTTGTAACCACATAGACGAGTATATACAGGTGAATACAGAATCTCTCATCAACCCAGTTACACACTAATCGAAAAATTTAACTAAATATGCAAAATAATAATTAAACTTCATAAAAAAATGGTATTTTTCACCTCTGAGGTTGGAATACATTAAACCAAAAAAATTACCCCCCTTCCTCCCAACATATATATGCAAATCCTTACCACGGGAAGGTGCGCCTTCACCCACAAAAAAAAAAAAATAATGCAGAGCAAAAAACAAAGGAATATAAAAAAGACTTATAAAAAGTAATTGCAATCTCTCTCTCTCTCTCTCTCTCTCTCTCTCTCTCTCTCTCTCTCTCTCTCTCTCTCTCTCTCTCTCTCTCTCTCTCTCTCTCTCTCTCTCTCGTGCGCGCAAGAGTTCAATTCACAAAATGAAGATGTTCACGGGTCTTCACTAGCACAGTTTACCACAGCTATAATACAGAACATCTCAGCTGCCTTGAAAAGATACGTGGTGAAATTATTTCCTGGTACACGTACAACAGAGACGCACGAGCAACACACAAGTAACATACACCTAACAGACAAAATACAGGTATAATGTAAATGGTCGAGAAAACCGACAAACTGGAGAATGTGAGACTTGTACAAACAACATTAGGGAATCTTTATTATGGAAACGTTTGGCCAGCCAGTGGCTTCATTTCTTTACATTGTAATGTCAAGTACAGTGCTAGTTTCAGTAACCCTATCACTGATAATAGGAACACCAAGCTCCTTCCTCATATTAAGAACCTTGGTAGATTTAGGACAGCCAAGAATAATTCTAAGAGCTTCATTTTGCATCAACTCCAAGTGCCGGAGAAAATATTCATTAGATTATATTAACACGGGCGCATCACAATGTCTGACACTGCAAGCTGATGGTATCTTGGTACTAGGAATTACTTCAGCAATTCTTTTGCTTACGTTTCGCCTTCATATTAGGCTTCTTCAGTCTAAAACTGAAAAAAATGGTATGACCACCTCAAATCTACGTCAGTGGTGATGGACTGATTACATCGGTTTCACAGCTCTACTGTTTCTGCCGCCTCCTCTGTACTCGACTGAAGAAAAGCCTACTGCGTGTAGGCGAAACATTTCGGAATAAAGTTACAAAACTGTTGCACATGTGTCTTACGAGAACTGATGATCTTGACCCAATGGGTGATTGATTAATTACATCAAACTACGTCTCCACCTCCTCTACTTCGTCTTATAACAACGCTGATCTCTCTAGGAGTGATCCCTCTCTATTTGTCTGTACACAAATAACTCGCATATAGGAAAGAAACTTAGGACGACATTTCGGTCCGATTTGGACTATTTATAAAGTCACACTAATATAAGAGAGGGAGCCAGTATATATAAAGTGCGGGGACAAGGGCGGGACCAAGAGAAGAAGAAAAGGAAGTGGTAAGGCTGGTAGTGGAAGTAGTAGCAGAATAGTAGTAGTAGAAAGTAGAGAAAGAGAAGGGAGGCAATAATAATGAAGCCTGCAGCGCAGGCGAAAACTTTCGTTAATACAGATGCCTACTGCTTACTCATCAACTTGTCTGCAATGTATACCATTTACATAACAGCAAACCAGTGTAGCTTGAGGTGTTGTGTGTGGGGTTGTGTGTGGGGTTGTGTGTGGTCGTTTGGGCCTGCGGGTTAATAGTTTTCTTCAGATTTCTCAAAGGGTCCGTGACCGAGAGAAACTTTTAAGATCCCGTGGTCACTACGATGTTCATACTTGATCTCGTGTTCTCTGGTCTTGTTCCAGTTGGTTGTCACCTGTTTCTCAAACTGAAGACTCGTCTTCCAGGAAGTCTTCCTTCAAGTCCTCCTCGTGATATGAAGGAAGCGGGTGAAGGGTGACCTGAATGACCCCTCGAGAAAGACTTCCAGAAAGTAATTATAGGCTTCCAGGAAACAGATAAAAAAAGTGAGGTGCGTAAGATGGTGAGGGTGGGGGTCTGGAAGGTGGGGTCTGGAAGGTGGGGTCAGGAAGGCTGGGTCTGGAAGGTGGGGTCAGGAAGGCTGGGTCTGGAAGGTGGGGTCAGGAAGGCTGGGTCTGGAAGGTGGGGTCTGGAAGGCTGGGTCTGGAAGGTGGGGTCAGGAAGGCTGGGTCTGGAAGGTGGGGTCTGGAGGGTGGGCCGGAGGGAAAAAGGTAGCCTGATTACCTTTCATTCAACATGCTCTGTATGACCCCTATGAGTTTAGCGCTTCCTCAAATATCAACAGCACTAGCATCACATGGTACCTTAAGGGTGCTTCACATTTTACATTACGGCGCTTCACATGGTACCTTAAGGGTGCTTCACATGGTACCTTAATGGTCCTTCATACGGTGCATTAAGGGTGTTTCACACAGTACCATGTGGAAACCTAACATGATACCACAGAGTCGTGGTCCCACAAACACCACAGTTGAGTCCCCCCGCCACAGTGTACCAAGAGCCCCCACAGAGCGCACCCACAGCCCCCACTGAGAGTACCCACAGCGCCCCACAGAGTGTACCCACAGCCCTCACAGTGTACCAACACCCCCCCACAGAGGTGGCTTCGTATTGTGCTCTGGGATCAGCAGAGGATTATGTACACAACAGCACTTCCCACTCACAGCCCCTGCCAGCCAGTAGTCCTGAGGGTGTGTGTATGTGTGAGTGAGTGAGAGAGAGAGAGAGAGAGAGAGAGAGAGAGAGAGAGAGAGAGAGAGAGAGAGAGAGAGAGAGAGAGAGAGAGAGAGAGAGAGAGAGAGAGAGAGAGAGAGAGAGAGAGAGAGAGAGAGAGAGAGAGAGAGAGAGAGAGAGAGAGAGAGAGAGAGAGAAATTTTATTCCAAAGTGACTATGAAGAACCACGTAGTAGATCTTGCAAACAAGGCGGCCATGAAGCTATCAGTACTTCGACACATCTCTGCTCGACAGCAGAGGCTGCAAGATACTATACAAGGCACAAGTATGCTCCACTTTCTGGGACTGCCTAACCCACCCTTCACCGCCCCATCTATAATTTCTTGAGAGAATAGAAAATTGAGCAAGACGATTCGTCTCTTGCCTGGACCCAGCCTGGACAGATCTGTCATTTCAGCAGAGCCTTCAACACCAGAGGGATGTGGGAGCCTTACTGTTGTGTCCAGGCCTTTTTTTATACCGTAAATTAATATTTTTTTGTCTTCAGTATATTGTATTTCCCTATCTCGATTATCTTGTATCTTCCCTAGTTATCTCAGTATCACATCCCTCTCTCTCTTTGATCAGGTACACAGTCGTAGTAAGTATTAGTAAATTGTAGAGTAAAATATATTATTCTTTTTCCCTACCTTTAATGTGTTGTCCTGTACAAGACTGGAAAAATATGCACAAATGCAATATCATGCGATCCTTTATACCACATTAGTGTTTATTTTTCCATTGTGTCGGTATTTTATACCATTTATCTCCACTGTATAAAAAGGATTTGTGTACCTAGTTAAGTGGAATTACATCGATTCCCCAATAGCGTGTAGTGAGGCGAGATGGTGTTGTCAATATAATAATGGTTCACAATACCGACAAGTTGGCGAGAGAGATGTGCAACTGTTTGGTATCGTTATTCCGAAACGTTTCGCCTACACAACAGGCTTCTTTAGTCGAATACAGGAGACGTCAGCAGAAGCAACAGAGATGTAAAGACGATGCAATCAGTCCACCACCCTCGAAGACGTAGTTTTGAGGTCAGTCCCTCAACCTGCAGGAGAGTTCTACTTCATAGTCTGGACAATGCACCAGACTATGTCTGGTTGTTGCACGTGTGTGTGAAGTCTTCACCATTACGAGCGAAACTAGCAGCGCACAGAGCGAAACAAGAAATACCAAAGCTTAAACAATCAGCCTGAGAAGCTAGGAACAAGACTCGCCCACAGTGACCACTTGACATTTCAGTTCATTAGGTGACCTTCACCAAGGAGGTCGTCTTGACCAGGTGGGTAGCAGAACACCTGAATGCTTAATTAGGTGCGCTGACGCCTCTTCACTCAGTCCACACAATGAAGACAGACAGAAAAAACCTCTGGAACGTGTCTGTGATTAGAAATTAGACATATATGCAACACCTGGGTATCTTTACTTTGAAAACGTTAAGGCAACCAGTGGCTTTATCAATTCAGCACAGGTGTAATTTGAGGGCGTTGAAACTAGAGAAGTCTGTAAATAGATACGCAGGTGTTGTATGTACATCTAATTCTTCATCGTGTCAGCATTGTGTACTGATACTGCAATGTTTGTGTGTTGCTTTTTGTCAAGCCACGACAGAAGAATTCTCTGTATGAAGATTCCAAAATGATGCCGGGTTAAATCAAGGCATTTTTTAGTGTTTCCTAGTGCTTGCTCACGCGTTTAGTTAAGCCCCCTTGGTGGTATTAATTTATATCATTAGTAAGGTTAATGAAGCTTAAACTTTAGGTAGTTTTAACAGTAGGCTAGATAAATATTTGAATGACAGGGGTTGGATTTGAAAAGGACTTGCCGGGTGGAGGGCCATTAGGCCTGCTGCGGCGTCCCTTCATTTTTGTATATTAATGTTTTACAAAACTGACAAGATGATAAGTAACACTTGTACAACACTTCTGCAGTTATAAGACGACTTGTTTATACCTCCCACCTCGCCCAAGATGAACCCGCACTCTTAGACTGAGTCGAACATGATAAAATTGAGGTTTTATTACCAAGACTGAACTTCAGCTTCATACAGTTCCAGACTATGGAGTTGAACTCCAGGCTGAAAGACTGACCACCTCAAAACCTAGTTATCCAAGGTTGATGCACTGATTACATCCTTTTAACCTTGTCACTACAGCTGCCTACAGTTTATTCACATTTTAACAATAAAGATTCCTAACTGTAGCATACGTGTCTTATTTATCAACTTGTCAGTAACATATACAATTTTCAACAAATCTTACGACTAGGGCCCCTGTTGACCTAAGAAAAGAGCCCTAGGAGTTAATATGCTGCTAGGGAAGAGAACTTGAAGAACTTGAAGGCTAATTTAATTTTAGCAAGAGAGTTCGGCCCAGGTCAACACTAGTCTTAATATAAGGCGTGACATAAAAGTTGTAAGAAATAGTGATTAGACTGGAAGCAAAACTCTTCGGTGCCAGATCAGGTGATAATCTCTTAATAGTTAAGTCAATAGAGTGACTGAATTGCTAACTCTGACTTATACTCATGGGCTCTTCAGCTGAAATAACATCATAATTTGTTCAAAATCTGGTTTCTCGAGCATTTATTTTTATTTTCACGTCACAGTGATTATATATATATATATATATATATATATATATATATATATATATATATATATATATATATATATATATATATATATATATATATATTATGTCCCAGTAAAAGTAGGCCTTAAACAAGGATGTGTGATGTCACCGTGGTTGTTTAATATATTTATAGATGGGGTTGTAAGAGAAGTAAATGCGAGGGTCTTGGCAAGAGGCGTGGAGTTAAAAGATAAAGAATCACACAAAGTGGGAGTTGTCACAGTTGCTCTTTGCTGATGACACTGTGCTCTTGGGAGATCCTGAAGAGAAGTTGCAGAGGTTGGTGGATGAATTTGGTAGGGTATGTAAAAGAAGAAAATTAAAAAGCGAATACAGGAAAGAGTAAGGTTATGAGGATAACAAAAAGATTAAGTGATGAAAGATTGGATATCAGATTGGAGGGAGAGAGTATGGAGGAGGTGAATGTATTCAGATATTTGGGAGTGGACGTGTCAGTGGATGGGTCTATGAAAGATGAGGTGAATCATAGAATTGATGAGGGGAAAAGGGTGAGCAGTGCACTTAGGAGTCTGTAGAGGCAAAGAACTTTGTCCTTGGAGGCAAAGAGGAGAATGTATGAGAGTATAGTTTTACCAACGCTCTTACATGGGTGTGAAGCATGGGTGATGAATGTTGCAGCGAGAAGGGTGGAGGCAGTGGAGATGTCATGTCTGAGGGCAATGTGTGGCGTGAATATAATGCAGAGAATTCGTAGTTTGGAAGTTAGGAGGAGGTGCGGGATTGCCAAAACTGTTGTCCAGAGGGCTGAGGAAGGGTTGTTGAGGTGGTTCGGACATGTAGAGAGAATAGAGCGAAAAAGAATGACTTCAAGAGTGTATCAGTCTGTAGTGGAAGGAAGGCGGGCTAGGGGTCGGCCTAGGAAAAGTTGGAGGGAGGGGGTAAAGGAGGTTTTGTGTTCGAGGGGCTTGGACTTCCAGCAGGCATGCGTGAGCGTGTTTGATAGGAGTGAATGGAGACAAATGGTTTTTTATACTTGACGTGCTGTTGGAGTGTGAGCAAAGTAACATTTATGAAGGGATTCAGGGAAACCGGCAGGCTGGACTTGAGTCCTGGAGATGGGAAGTACAGTGCCTGCTCTCTGAAGGAGGGGTGTTAATGTTGCAGTTTAAAAACTGTAGTGTAAAGCACCCTTCTGGCAAGACAGTGATGGAGTGAATGATGGTGAAAGTTTTTCTTTTTCGGGCCACCCTGCCTTGGTGGGAATCGGCCAGTGTGGTAATAAAATAAATAATAATAATTATATATATATATATATATATATATATATATATATATATATATATATATATATATATATATATATATGTCGTGCCGAATATGTAAAACTGGTCAATTAGCAAGAACTCGTGTAAAATTAAGTCCTTTCTGAAATTTTCTCTTATACGTTTAAAGATATATTTTTTTTCATTAATGTTAATGTAAACATTTTTAATTTTGCACCAAAAGTATCTTAGAAAACTTACCTAACCTTATTATAACAAGAGCAATTTATTTTAGCCTAACCCAACTTATTATATTTTAGATTTGTTTACAGTAATTTAATACTAAATAAACACAGTGAAATATATTTTTCTCGTTAGGTTCAGAATGATTTTGGCGAAATTATTGCATACACAAATTTTCAATTGTCCTATATGGCAAGATGAGCGTTGCTATTTAAGCCAAGATTGGCAAGTTCTGCCTATTCGGCACGACATTTATATATATATATATATAATATTGAGGAACTTTTAATAAATGTCGACAAAGAAAGGAAGGCGGTAATTTCATGCACTGGCCAGGGAGGTATACCATCTTTTAGGAGTGAAGAAGAGCGGAATGTGAGTGTGGGGGAGGTGCGTGAGGCATTACGTAGAATGAAAGGGGGTAAAGCAGCTGGAACTGACGGGATCATGACAGAAATGTTAAAAGCAGGGGGGGATATAGTGCTGGAGTGGTTGGTACTTTTGTTTAATAAATGTATGAAAGAGGGGAAGGTACCTAGGGATTGGCGGAGAGCATGTATAGTCCCTTTATATAAAGGGAAGGGGGACAAAAGAGACAAAATTAAGGAGGAATAAGTTTACCGAGTATACCAGGAAAAGTGTACGGTAGGGTTATTATTGAAAGAATTAGAGGTAAAACAGAATGTAGGACTGCGGATGAGCAGGGAGGTTTTAGAGTGGGTAGGGGATGTGCAGATCAAGTGTTTACATTGAAGCATATGTGTGAACAGTATTTAGATAAAGGTAGGGAAGTTTTTATTGCATTTATGGATTTAGAAAAGGCATATGATAGAGTGGACAAGGGAGCAATGTGGCAGATGTTGCAAGTATATGGAATAGGTGGTAAGTTACTAAATGCTGTAAAGAGTTTTTATGAGGATAGTGAGGCTCAGGTTAGGGTGTGTAGAAGAGAGGGAGAATACTTCCCGGTAAAAGTAGGTCTTAGACAGGGATGTGTAATGTCACCATGGTTGTTTAACATATTTATAGATGGGGTTGCGAAAGTAGTAAATGCTAGGGTGTTCGGGAGAGGGGTGGGATTAAATTATGGGGAATCAAATACAAAATGGGAATTGACACAGTTACTTTTTGCTGATACTGTGCTTATGGGAGATTCTAAAGAAAAATTGCAAAGGTTAGTGGACGAGTTTGAGAGTGTGTGTAAAGGTAGAAAGTTGAAAGTGAACATAGAAAAGAGTAAGGGTATCAAATGATTTAGATAAAGAAAAACTGGATATCAAATTGGGGAGGAGGAGTATGGAAGAAGTGAATGTTTTCAGATATTTGGGTGTTGACGTGTCAGCGGATGGATTTATAAAGGATGAGGTTAATCATAGAATTGATGAAGGAAAAAAGGCGAGTGGTGCGTTGAGGTATATGTGGAGACAAAAAAGTTATCTATGGAGGCAAAGAATGGAATGTATGAAAGTACAGTAGTACCAACACTCTTATATGGTTGTGAAGCTTGGGTTGTAAATGCTGCAGCGAGGAGGCGGTTGGAGGCAGTGGAGATGTACTGTCTAAGGGCAATGCGTGGTGTAAATATTATACAGAAAATTCGGCGTGTGGGAATTAGAAGGTGTGGAGTTAATAAAAGTATTAGTCAGAGGGCTGAAGAGGGGTTGTTGAGGTGGTTTGGTCATTTAGAGAGAATGGATCAAAGTAGAATGACACACAACCACCACTTTCCCTCCTCAGCACACACAACCACTTCCCTCCTCAGTACACACAACCACTTCCCTCCTCAGTACACACAACCACTTCCCTCCTCAGTACACACAACCACTTCCCTCCTCAGTACACACAACCACTTCCCTCCTCAGTACACACAACCACTTCCCTCCTCAGTACACACAACCACTTCCCTCCTCAGTACACACAACCACTTCCCTCCTCAGTACACACAACCACCACTTCCCTCCTCAGTACACACAACCACCACTTCCCTCCTCAGCACACACAACCACTTCCCTCCTCAGTACACACAACCACTTCCCTCCTCAGTACACACAACCACTTCCCTCCTCAGTACACACAACCACCACTTCCCTCCTCAGCACACACAACCACCACTTCCCTCCTCAGCACACACAACCACCACTTCCCTCCTCAGCACACACAACCACCACTTCCCTCCTCAGCACACACAACCACTTCCCTCCTTAGCACACACAACCACCACTTCCCTCCTCAGCACACACCACCACTTCCCTCCTCAGCACACACAACCACTTCCCTCCTTAGCACACACAACCACTTCCCTCCTCAGCACACACAACCACCACTTCCCTAAGCACACAACTACCACTTCCCTCCTCAGCGCACACAAAAACTTTCCTCCTTAGCACACACAACCACCACTTCCCTCCTCAACACACACCACCACTTCCCTCCTCAGCACACACAACCACTTCCCTCCTTAGCACACACAACCACTTCCCTCCTCAGCACACACAACCACCACTTCCCTAAGCACACAACTACCACTTCCCTCCTCAGCGCACACAAAAACTTTCCTCCTCAGCACACACAACCACCACTTCCCTCCTCAGCACACACAACCACTTCCCTCCTCAACACACAACCGCTTCCCTCCTCAGCACACACAACCACCACTTCCCTCCTGAGCACACACAACCACCACTTCCCTCCTGAGCACACACAACCACCACTTCCCTCCTGAGCACACACAACCACCACTTCCCTCCTCAGCGCATACAACCACTTCCCTCAGCACACACAACCACCACTTCCCTCCTCAGCGCACTCAACCACCACTTCCCTCAGCACACACCACTTCCCTCCTCAGCACACTCAACCACCACTTCCCTCCTCAGCACACTCAACCACCACTTCCCTCCTCAGCACACACAACCACCACTTCCCTCCTCAGCACACACAACCACCACTTCCCTCAGCACACACAACCACTTCCCTTCTCAGCACACTCAACCACCACTTCCCTCCTCAGCACACTCAACCACCACTTCCCTCCTCAGCACACTCCACCACTTCCCTCAGCACACACAACCACTTCCCTCCTCAGCACACTCAACCACCACTTCCCTCCTCAGCACACTCAACCACCACTTCCCTCCTCAGCACACACAACCACCACTTCCCTCCTCAGCACACACAACCACCACTTCCCTCCTCAGCACACACAATCACTTCCCTCCTCAGCACACACAACCACTTCCCTCCTCAGCACACACAACCACCACTTCCCTCCTCAGCACACACAACCACCACTTCCCTCCTCAGCACACACAATCACTTCCCTCCTCAGCACACACAACCACTTCCCTCCTCAGCACACACAACCACTTCCCTCCTCAGCACACACAACCACCACTTCCCTCCTCAGCACACACAACCACCACTTCCCTCCTCAGCACACACAACCACCACTTCCCTCCTCAGCACACACAAAAACTTCCCTCCTCAGCACACAACCACCACTTCCCTCCTCAGCACACACAACCACCACTTCCCTCCTCAGCACACTCAACCACCACTTCCCTCCTCAGCACACTCAACCACCACTTCCCTCCTCAGCACACTCAACCACCACTTCCCTCCTCAGCACACTCAACCACCACTTCCCTCCTCAGCACACTCAACCACCACTTCCCTCCTCAGCACACACAACCACCACTTCCCTCCTCAGCACACACAATCACTTCCCTCCTCAGCACACACAACCACTTCCCTCCTCAGCACACACAATCACTTCCCTCCTCAGCACACACAACCACTACCCTCCTCATCACACACAACCACTTCCCTCAGCACACACAACCACCACTTCCCTCCTCAGCACACACAACCACCACTTCCCTCCTCAGCACACACAACCACCACTTCCCTCCTCAGCACACACAACCACCACTTCCCTCCTCAGCACACACAACCACCACTTCCCTCCTCAGCACACACAATCACTTCCCTCCTCAGCACACACAACCACTTCCCTCCTCAGCACACACAACCACTTCCCTCCTCAGCGCACACAACCACCACTTCCCTCCTCAGCACACACAATCACTTCCCTCCTCAGCACACACAACCACTTCCCTCCTCAGCACACACAACCACTTCCCTCCTCAGCACACACAACCACTTCCCTCCTCAGCACACACAACCACCACTTCCCTCCTCAGCACACAATCACTTCCCTCCTCAGCACACACAATCACTTCCCTCCTCAGCACACACAATCACTTCCCTCCTCAGCACACACAACCACTTCCCTCCTCAGCACACACAATCACTTCCCTCCTCAGCACACACAACCACTTCCCTCCTCAGCACACACAACCACTTCCCTCCTCAGCACACACAACCACTTCCCTCCTCAGCACACACAACCACCAATTCCCTCCTCAGCACACACAACCACCACTTCCCTCCTCAGCACACACAACCACCACTTCCCTCCTCAGCACACACAACCACCACTTCCCTCCTCAGCACACACTCTTCACTCACATTGTACCTTAATGCACTTCTCACTTTTTTTTTCCACACTCCCTTCACTTGCCTTAAACAATTACTATCTCTTTCTAGTTTATACTCTGTTCCCTGCCCTCCCATCCACTGTTCCCTGTACTGCCGTCCACTGTTCCCTGTACTGCCGTCCACTGTTCCCTGCACTGCCGTCCACTGTTCCCTGCACTGCCGTCCACTGTTCCCTGTACTGCCATCCAATGTTCCCTGCACTGCCATCCACTGTTCCCGGCACTACCATCCACTGTTCTCGGTACTACCATCCAATGTTCCCTGTACTATCCAATGTTCTCTGCACTAGCAAGAGACTTGGCAGACTGTGTTTAGTACTTATGAAAACAGTGACGCGACGAGTACACTCACGGAGAACTAGTTGAGTGTCAGAGGTCCCCGACTCTTAAACGCACTCCCTCCACCCATAAAAGTAATTACCAGCAAATCTCTGGCTGTTTACAAGAAGGAACTGGACAAGTTCCTCAAATCAGTTATTGACCAGTCGGGCTGTGGTTCCTAAGTTGAACTGTGAGCTGCCACTAGTATCAACCTCTTAGTCTTTCTGGAGTCCCTTCTGTCTCCTCTGTGAACACTTCTTCAGCTTGAGTACCTGGTCCTTGACCGGCGTTTTCATCCTATGTGGCTGTACAACAGTTTCGAGTCAGATTTAGTTTTCGCTGCTATGTCATTTTCGTATTGCCGTTGGGCCTCCCTTCTTACCTGTGCATATTCATTTCTGGCTCTACGACTTCTTTCCTTATTCTCCTGTGTCCTTTGCCTTCTATAATTCTTCCATTCTCTAGCACACTTGGTTTTGTCCTCCCTGCACCTTTGGGTAAACCAAGGGCTCATCCTGGCCTTCTCGTTATTTCTATTACCCTTGGGTACAAACCTCTCCTCAGCTTCCTTGCATATTGTTGTCACATATTCTATCATCTCATTTACTGACTTTCCTGGCAGTTCTCTGTCCCACTGAACCCTGTGCAGGAAATTCTTCATGCCTGTGTAGTCCCATGTAGTTTGGCTTCATTCGTCCTGCCTTTCCTGCTTCTTTCTCCATGTATTCGAAGCTCAGAACCACGTGATCACTGGCCCCGAGGGGTCTTTCATACGTGTTGTCCTCAATATCTGCACTACGCAAGAGGAATATTAGGTCCAGTCTCGCTGGTTCGTCGTGTGTGTGTGTGTGTGTGTGTGTGTGTGTGTGTGTGTGTGTGTGTGTGTGTGTGTGTGTGTGTGTGTGTGTGTGTGTGTGTGTGTGTGTCTGTGTGTCTGTCTGTGTTCCCCTCCCTCAGAGGGGTTCTAACAAGGCCACAACAGTGGGTAAGCTGAGCCTGGCGCCCCGGGGCTTCCTAACCCTCACTCAACTTTGCCCCTTTTGTGTCCCCTCATGTGAAGGGCCCACCTAGCTGCTCTCTCGCTGTGTGTGTGGAGGGGGGGGTTGTACTCGTCTAATTGTGGTTGCAGGGGTCGATACATAGCTCCTGGCCCCGCCTCTTCACTGGTCGCTACTAGGTCACTCTCTCCCTGCTCCCTGAACTTTATCAAACCTCTTCTTAAAGCTATGTATGGATCCTGCCTCCACTACATCACTCTCCAGACTATTCCACTTCTCGACAATTATGACAACTCTGTTTATGTGTATGAGTGTGTGTGTACTCACCTAGCTGTACTCGCCTAGTTGTGGTTGCAGGGGTCGATTCACAGCTCCTGGCCCCGCCTCTTCACTGGCCGCTACTAGACACTCTTCCTGCTCCATGAGTTGTGTGTGTGGGGGCGGGGGGGGGCAGAGGTACGCATGCACGCACGCATACGCTAATGCGGAGAATTTAAGTGGATGAGGATCAGGTAGAACTACAAAGGGATCGGGAGTGGCTGCAGGCCTGGTCAAACAACTGGCTCCTGGAGTTTATCCCCACCAAGTGCAAAGTCATGAAGATTAGGGAAGGTCAAAGAAGACCGCAGACAGAATACAGGCTAGGGAAAGGGGGGACACAAAGACTGCAAACCTCACTCAAGGAAATGGATCCTGGGGTGAGTATAATACCGAGCACATCTCCTGAGGCGCACATCAACCAAATAATTGCTGCATCATATGGGGCGCCAAGCAAATCTAAGAACAGCGTTTCAACACCTAAGTAAGGAATCGTTCAAAACTGTGCACAGTGTTCGTCAGGCCCATAGTGGAATATGCAGCACCAGTTTGGAACCCACACCAGATCAAACACGTCAAGAAATTAGACAAAGTGCAAAGGTTTGCACCAAGCCTAGTCCCAGAGCTAAGGGTTATGTCCTACGAGGAGAGGTTAAGGGAAATCGACCTGGAGAGGACAGGAGAGATAGTGGATGACATGATAACGACATGCAAAATACTGAAAGGAAGTGACATGGTGGATAGGGACACACTGTTTCAGAGATGGGACACAGCAACAAGGAGTCTCAACTGGAAGTTGAAGACTTAGATGAATCACAAGGATGTTAGGAAGTATTTCTTCAGTCAGAGATGTCAGGAAGTGGAACAATCTGGAGAGTGATGTAGTGGAGGCAGAATCCATACATAGCTTTAAGAAGAGATACGATAATAAAGCTCATGCGGCAGGGAGTGGACCTAGTGGCGACTAACGAAGAGGTGGGGCCAGCTGTGACTCGACCTTTGCTACCACAAATAGGCGATTGCACACACACACACACACACACACACACACACACACACACTAGCGACCAGTGAAGAGGCGGGGCCAGGAGCTTGGACTCGACCCCTGCAGCCTCAACTAGGTGAATACACACACACACACACACACACACACACACACACCTGATACCCGTCCCTTCACTATCGACCAGTTTTATAAAGGCATGAACCATGGAACGTGGAAGAGAAAACCAGGATGAACAGGGAAGAGGGAATGGTGGAAGGATTAAGAGAAAGGTCAAAGAGAAGGCGCAAAGAAGGTGGGAACACTGATGAGACCACAATGGAAGGGAGGAGGTGGTGAGGAAATCACTAGATGCATAAGGTCAAAAAAGGTCAGCTGAAGAAAATAAAATCCCCCCTCAACATAATTCATACGGGGAAGGGGCTGTTCACATGTACCTTGTGTGTAGATACATGTACCTTGTGTGTAGATACATGTACCTTGTGTGTAGATACATGTACCTTGTGTGTAGATATATGTAAATATGTATATATGTCTGGGCAATGTGTCCACATTCAAGTGTAACAACGTTATCACATCTGCCAGAAATATGACAGGCTGGATACATTTACTTTCACCTTTAATCAGCTTCGCAAGTTTTTCTATTCCAGGTCCAGGGCCAGGATTTTCTGGTTAACCAGGATGCTGGTGCTGGCGGCCCGCTGGGTCGCATATCTGTCACAGCCTGGTTGATCTGGCGAAGATGCATGTTCAGTTTCCTCTTGAAGACTTTTACACTTGTTTCAGCAGTGTTTCTGAGGTCTTCTGGTAAGATGTTGAATACTCTGGAACCACAGATGTTGATACAATGTTCCCTTATTGTACCCACGGCGCCCCTGATTTTCACTGGGTTTATTTTGCATTTTTCCCATCTCTCTCACTTCAGTATGGTATTGCAGTGCAGATTTGGGACTAGGCCCTCCAGTACTAACCTCGTATATATTATCCTCCGTTCCAGCGAGTATATATTTAGGACTTAGAGGCGTTCTCTGTAATTTAAATGCATATTATTGGTTCTATGTGGGCTTTAAATCTGTGTCTTACAGTTCCGACAACTCTCCTGCCCTGAACGAGGATGTCAACACCGAACAATACTCTAGACTCGAGTACAAGCGATTTGCATAGGGTCAGCATTGGCATTATTGTTTTGCAAGTTTTCATTATCCACCCCGTCATTTTCCTGGCTGTCGTGACATCTGCCTGCTTATGTTCTTTAAGAGACAGGCCAGCTGACATAATTATTCCCAAGTCAATCATGCGTTTCTTTCGTTCTATTTGACGATCCTCTTGCGTTTCGTATACAGTGTCCCGTTTGACTTCATTTTTTCCATATCTAAGCAGCTGGAACTTCTTATCCTTGAATGTCATGTTGTCCTCCACTGCCCAATGGAAAACACTGCTTATGTTTTCTCGCAATTTTTAGTCCCTTCTACCGAAGTGACTTTCAAGCTTATTTTGGTGTCATCCGCAAATAATGATACAAAGCTGTGGCAAATGGTAAGAAGCAGGAGAGATGCCAGAAGTGTGTCATATAATTCCGAACTTTCTACCTCGCTAATATTGGATTTCTGTCAGAGTTGAAAATACCTCTGTTAACCTTTCCCAACATGCCTACGGACCTCATTTTGTGTGCAATCACCCCACGCTAATAATGATGCTGTTCAAGTTCGTCTAGGTTGCAATACTGCTCATACCTGGAGGGTGTTTCGGGGGCTCAATGCCCTTGCGGTCCGGTCCATGACCAGGCCTTGGTCCCAACTTTAAACTCACGACCTTATCATGGCCTTTTAACTCACGACAGTATGGCCTTTTAACTCACGACCTTATCATAACCTTATAACCATTATAAACCCTGTATGGACTCCATTTCAAATGTCGTGGTTCAGTTACTTCCACTGCATAACCACTTGAAAATAAAGATTTCCGACTTCTAGATAGTTGTGGTTGATTCAGCTTACAACCATACCATCTGAGCATGGTTGTAAGCTAGCAGTAAGTAATTTACAACCATGCCTAGAGGGTACAGTTGTAAATTATACAAATTTTCCCATACATCCCTAGTAAACAGTCTATCCTGTCTATAACCCGGAGTGCCATGTATGTTGTTAGCATATTTCCTATTGTTTATAGCTCCTCCGATAAAGTCCAGCTCTCGCATTCCTCACTTATAATAAGCTCGTTCCCTTAACTTGGTCAGGCTCCAGTTAAGATTTCAGATTTTGCCACCGAAGCGGCTAGTTTATGGTGCAAACCATGGCTACCCTGTGGAGGGTAACGCACGAACATATGGATACACAAAAGGCCTATGAACTAAGCCCCAAAAGCGTCAATAACAGTACCTATCTCTTGGTATACCAAAGTCGACTTGTACAGCTCGAGGGAGTCATGTGAATCTCGTGACCAGTATGGGGAACAAGCAATAGGAGGAACAGTATCAATATTTGAGGACATGCCTCTGCTGGAGTTTTTTTTTTTTTTTTGCACGCAGATCAAACATTGATAAGACATAGCTCAGCTATACATACTTAAACATCAGAGTGCGCTACCTGGTGTGATTCCCACCTCCATCTTACCTCCCTCCTTATTTATTTATTCAAGACAAAAAGTACAGTATATTTCAGAGAAAAAGCTTGGATCTACATAAAAAAATGCAGACACAGCACCTCTGCACAAGGGAGGGAGCAGAGCTCCGGAAAAAAAACGTAGACCAGGATCACTATCACATACAAAAATCTTCGGGATTCTAAATTATAAATTTTATAGAAAAGCTTAACTTGTACAACTTAAGATTTAGAGAGCGGATATCACGCCTGTCACAACTATTAGATCTTAATGCCAAAATTAGAGGTTTTCGAAGAATTTCAAAACACGGATGTGTCATACGGAGTTAGCCAAGTCATTTGACAAATGTGATCATGGCGTCATAGCTCATAAAATGTCAACAGGTATAAAAAGAAAAACTGATAAATAGCTATTAAATTTTCCAACAAGCAGAATATTGTAGTAAACGAAGCAAAGCCTAACCTTATCAAAGTAGAAAGTTCAGCACCCCAAGGTACGAGCTTGGTTATTTTACCCTTTCTTATTCTCACAGCAGACATACATAAGAACTGTAGCCACGGCTTCTTATCCCCCGTTACTTCGGAAGACAGGAAAAAATCCAAGAGGATATAAACACAGTCAGTGAGAAGAAAATAACACGATGTTCAATGGTGGCAAATTCCACCTGCTCAAAGATGGAAAACAAGCAGAACTCAAAAGGAGCACTGGATACAAACACAGGAGCATCACCACCTGGGAGGCAAGAAACATAAAAGACTTGGGTAAAATGTCAACTGGCCTAACATTTTAAGAGCAAAGGTAAACACTGTCTTACTCTGTATTTCTTCATTAATAGAGTTGTCTGGAAGTGGAACAATGTGGAGAGTATAATGACGGCAGGATCCATACACAGCTTTAATAATAGATGTAATAAGGCTCTGAGCAGGGAGAGGGAACTTAGCAGCGACTAGAGAAGAGGCGGGGACAAGAGATATGAATCGATCCCTGCAACCACATGCGAGTACTGCCAATGTCAGAAAAATAACAGGAGTGTAAAATGCGAACTCAACAATGCCAACGGTGACACTAGTCAAATCACTTGGTTCCTTGCATGGAGTACTGTTTAATGTTGAAGGTTCCATTCAAGGCAGGGGGAGTTATCAGAAAAGAAATATATTCAGCGAGCGTTTACCGTCCGCAGAGAACCAATGAGCATTTAAACTACTGAGAACGCCTTAAAAAACTGGATATATATTCTCTGGAGTCGAGGATTGAGACAGACCCGATAATATATACACGGAAGATACTCGAGGGCCTAGTTCCAAACCCACACGCGTCCATAACATACTGGAGTGAGAGTTATGAAAGTGCAAAACAAACCCATTGAAAAGCAAGAGGAACAAGGGCACAACAGAACTGTGCCAGCATGTGTGGTCCAAGACTATTCAATCTGCTACCATCAGATAACAAAAATATTGACGAAACAAATGAAGAGGTTTTCAAGAGGAAACTGCATCGGTGACAGATTAACCTGGCTGTGAAGGCTATTTGGGCGAACGGGCTACTAACAGTAACAACCTGGCTTACCAAGCAATTAATGTACAGCTTAGCCGGGTTGCCAGAGTAGGAAAACTCTTGAAACTGGTCACAAGTATATCACAGGAGTGTCTCCCCCCATTCCACCTCTTGGTCATAATTATGCAGGAAACGTACAACAGTGCATAAAAACAGAGTATACAACAGCATGGGTGAGTATACAACAGTACAGGGTCAGCATACATCAGCAGGGATGTCAGCATACAACAACACAGGGCCAGTCTTACCACAAAACCGTCTTACCTCCCCTATCTACCACTACCACCTTTGCAACAATACCCCCTAACACCCACCCATTCCCCCACCCTATCCACCACCTCATCCTACAACCAATATCAGCAGCGCCTTGCACGACCCACAACCTCCCCCATCGTCACCTCCCCCCCCACCATGCGTAATTGAAGGGGGCCGTCCATCAAGGTGTCTGCTTCTCCTTTATAATTGCCTGTGACGCCTCTCATCACCGCCGCCACCCTCGCTTACCATAATTACTGTGGCTGCCCTCCGCTCAGCACAATACTGAACATGCTGCTGATGAGGCTGAGCATGCTGCTGCTGAACATGATGAGGCTGAGCATGCTGCTGCTGAACATGATGAGGCTGAGCATGCTGCTGCTGAGCATGATGAGGCTGAGCATGCTGCTGCTGAGCATGATAAGGCTGAGAATGATGCGCCACTCAGGAGTGCACGATTTTCATTTTGCCGCCAATGATTAGTTTGTTGGGCATCCCCTATTCATTCTGTGGACGAATGAGACACTTGTGCAACATTTGGGAATCTTTTTTAAGGGAACGATTCATCAGCTAGCGGCTTCTTCAGTCCATTAGAGAAGAACGGTGGAATATGAGGAGGGGTTTGAGGTAATCAGTCCCTCAGCCTAAAATTGGTATGTTCAGTCCATCAGTCTTGATTAATGGACGTGTATAACGTGGCATCTACGCTGCTACTTCATGTTGTCTCAAGAGTGCCAAGGTGTTGGACACCGTGTCCTCAACATTGAGTTATTGGAATACTTTTGAAAAGCGTTACTTGTTCTCTGCAATGCTGGACAAGATATTTAGGGTGTGGTTGATATGTGGTATACTGGTAACTTGTACCATGATTAATGGGTACAAAAGTGCTCTCACTAACTCTCCAAACACTCATTCCCGCACCACCGATAACACGAACTTTTTGAAGGTGTCCTACATCCTAGGCCTTTTGTGCATCCATACGCTCATGCACTACCGTCCACAGGATGGATATAGTGTGTCGCACAGACTGAACCACCTGTCTGTCAACTTATCCTAACCTACGTGGATTTCTCACATATGGTTTATAATAAATGTTTCTATTCACGTTATTTTTATTAGGTTAGGTGTAGTTAGGTTATTATTCTTTATCAATAAAAGTGTCAATTACAGTATACCACAAGACCAATAAGTGAAATATATGATCAGGGCGATCAAAAAAAATTCTGACGTGTACAGAAAACGAATCCGTCGAACGCAGTAGAAAAATATGTAATTATCCGACACGTTTACGACTTATTAAACAGTCACCCATTCGACTGACTTAAGATGGGCACTGAGTATAAGAAGTGATGCTGGTGTGGCTGAGTATATAGACAGAATAAGCAGACTGGGTATTCACTGCTACAACCCCTCCATCCCACACGTGAAGGATATATGAGGGATGCTTCTGGGTGAGTCAGCGCTGTGGAGGAATACGTGTGTATATACTTGACTTTGTTAATTACAGTCACTCTTTTCACCCAGAGCATTAATAATAGTAACAGAGTGGTAAGGAAGTGGAACAATTTGGAGAGTAATGTAGAGGAGGCAGGATCCATACATACTTTTAAGACGTAGTACGATAAAGCTCTTGGATCACTGAGAGAGTGGATATAGCGGTGACCAGCGAAGAGGCAGGGCCAGAAGCTGTGAACCGACCCTTGCTACAATAAATAGTTGTACACCCCACACACACACACACACACACAGATTTAGTGAACATTTTCCTCGACAAAGGGCTGTCACTAACGAGTACACTGGACATTGTACACTTACCAGGATGAGTTCTTGATGACACCGGGTCCCTGGTTCCATTACCAGGATAAAAGATCCAGCGCTCATATACAATAGATCAGTGGGTCCATTAGGAAGGGTGAGTACACGGCACGTGGATACAACACTGACAGACTCCAGAACTGACTGACTTCCACTAGCCTTATGACCAACACCATATACGTATATCAATTAAGTCCTAACCCTCTTGCAGAAATTACGGACTGCTGTCTATTTAATGAACAAGCAACAAGCTGAGAGAAAAAATGTATTTATGTTCCCCTAGATCTGTCACTGCCTACCTAGACTCTTGGACTTGTGGCGGCGTCAGGAGTGGATTCCGATCAACTTGTGTCCTGCTTAATAATAAGAGATGTTACCATATTCGACTGTCATCAAATCATTGTAGATAACACAGCACACTCGGCGGTAATATTCTCGATATCAAGAACACATTTTCAGTGTGGGGATTACGGCTAAGGTTCAAACTCAGCCATACACTAGGACCCAGTAAACAAACTACCTGCCAGACAGGTGTGACTTAACACATGGCACTATGGTGGCATGACACGCCCCTCTATTTGCAGTGAGGAAAATTATTAACCCCCCTTTCTCCCCCTCCTTACCAACCTGGCATCTACCTGGAAGGTGTTCCGGGGGTCAACGCCCCCGCGGCTCTGGCCCTGATCAAGCAGCCTGTTCTGCTGGCTACTGAGAGAAATAACATACAGACCACTGGGACAAGTAGAAATCTCAATATCCACCCCCCTCCAACACGCGCAGCCCGGTCCCAAACCATGCCTCTTGGTGGATCAATGCCGGATTAGCTATGCTGTTACTGTTGGTTGCACGCATTGAAGACAACAAAAGATTTTATGATCAAAACGTTTGCAGCAGAATCTATTAGCACCGAGACGTTTCTTCAATATCCTAACACACATGTGCATTATTTCACCAGAACAATTTCGAACTCAAAGACGAAAAAAAAAAAAATACAGAGATATGATGGTACATACACACAGGAGATGAGACGTTTATTTGGACAATTATTTCACACACAGGTGAGCGAAACATTATCAAAATAATGGTTTGATCTGGTAGTGTTTATACAACCACACCTCTTCACAGGTGCTTTTCCTGCGTTATTCATTGCTGGTGGTGTTTCCACAGTTATTCTCCCTTGTGTCGACTCTCACACAACATAAAACGTTCTCAAGACAAGTAACAGTGCGTGGTGCCAGGAGGAACCGTTTACCATGCGATATTAAGCAACGTGTTTATAAAGGCCACAGTATTACTCGTTGTGAGCGCCATCTGTTGAGTGGAGGATAAGTTACGTTTCATCTCATTAACCTGCGTTTAAACAGGTGTAACATAAGCAAGTGCTCTTTGCTCGAGATGAATAATTCAACATGCTAAACTATCATTCTGATAATGAGCTCAGGATTTTCAAACACTTATCGCGACTTTATTCATCATGAAAAGCATAAAACTGAACAATAAAGGCTAAAATAAAAACCTACAAGCTCCGATAAATAGTAAAAATTTAAAAAATAAAAATCTTCAACAGAGAACTAGGAAGACTTCGTAATTACATATGGGGAAACTCTAAATTCTTATGGGTAATACAGAACCCGGGTGATAAGAGAAATCAGGTAGGCACCAAGTTGAGGGTAGCTCCAATTCCTTAAATCAAGATCCCTTCGCCGGCATGAAGGCACCTACCCTTGAAGGAAGCCAGGAGTTACATTGCATCATCTCATATTGCAGAAACCGTTAAAACTGCTAAAACACAATGGAATTATTAATTTATAGTAACATAAGCAAGGTCTTTATAGCGGAAGAGGAGCGTTAGCGCCGCGGGGACCAGGCAATGTCTCTCTTTATGCTTCCCGGGAGACTACCCAGTGTACAAAAGGAATTACATGTACCTTTAAAGAGCGCTCAAGCAGGTCCCATTAAGCATTAGGCAGCCAAGTGCTCATTATACACCGGTGGTTAACTGTCCACTTAAACGAGCCATGAAATCCCATTTAAGCCTCGACATTCACAGAATTCCTTCTCTACCGTCGCCCCAGCTTCCTCACACACACTCACCATCACACTCCAACTCACCTACACACGCGATAAGGCTCTTGGAGCAGGAAAAGAGTGGACCTAGTAGTGAAATGCGAAGAGGCGGTGCCAGGAGCTGTGAATCGACCCCTGCAACATATATGCGAGTACATACGCACGCATGCACACACGCGCACGCACACGCGCACACCTGTCACAACACAGACGGATCACCGACCGCCTGGCAAGCTAATTGAATCATGTCAGTCACAGATCCTGCACCTGCCAGCGCTCCTCCAGAAATGAATGCTGCATTATAACCAGAATATAACACACTCCTAAGACCGACTAGGTGTAACCCTTAAGGACTAAATCTTAGGGATGACTCAAGTATTTTACACACACACACACACACACACACACACACACACACACGAGCTGACTCGACCCCTGCAACTACAAATAGTTAAGTATACAATGTGGAAACTGGTAGGCCCAGTTTTCACATTGCTTTAATAAAAAATGCCTGGATATTAGAAAAAGAAGTCTGAATCGATTTAAAAAAAATCGTAATTTTATTCTGTCAAAGAAAAATACCCCTATTTTGAACATGCCTTTTAATAAAAAAATCTTTACTTAACTGAATTTAACTCGAATAAAGTTGAAAAATAACGATCAGTATTACTAAAAACATTAGCCTTATCAAAAAGACAGACGAAATCAATTACATTGCCTTGAAAATACTTTCCTTCTAAAAAAATATATATATAATATATAATTATATATATACTCCTAATAAAAATATATATATTTTTATTAGGAGTATCTAAACCAAAAACTAGTCTCTAGTGCGCTCGTTTTCCACGACATTAATAGCCACTTTCTAATATCATTTTCAATAAATCCAAATTGTGCAGATTTAGCAGAGTCAACTCTCATTAAATAAGTATATAAAAGTACACGTACACATAAGTACAATTATCATACCTAGTAACGTGTAAATTACTCAAGACAACCCAAAAAAGTCGGACTGACTCTCCACTGGGGATCCTCCAGAAGATGACCCGTCTGACTCCCATGTGCTTAGCAATATTTTATTACATCTAAACTACATTTTTATACTGCACAAAGATATAAAATTAGTTTGTTTAATGTTATATTATAAACACGTGCTTATTATTATTATTATTATTAAAGATTCGCCGGTATTCTCCCGGCCCGGGCCTTTTCCAAGTGGTGGCCCGGCCTTGGCTCCCTCTTTAGGGAGTGTCTGAGACCTAAGTCTCCCATGGGAGGAGGCACAAATACCTCATCTTTGGGACCAAGTGTCCCCAGGCCTAGCCACAAGCTAGGCCTCTCTGGTCTGCCATCCCCGCCCCAAAAGGGCTAATGGGAATGACACTCTTATGAGCTACAAGCTCCGGCTCAGGCACCTACCCTACCCTAGAAGGGTTAGGCATGGTATCGATGAACACATGCTAGTTCCTTATGTCTACCTACTGTGACATTAAATAGCCACGATGTTACAGTGTAAATATATGCTAGTTCTTTATGTCTACCTACTGTAACATAAGCCACGAGTACAAGCACTACACAGTGTTAAATAGGCTACTTTGTAACGAAACAATTAAAACACACAAGGGAAAAAGACTACATTAACACCTAAAAATTCCTAGCGACCCCATGTAAACAAAGTCGGTTGTCCTTCAATGGCTCGTTTTCTTTAATTCTTAAAGACTGGAAACTATTCTGGATAAGCTAATACCACGGCGAAGATGACTATGTTATCTGCCCAGGTATAGTACCCAATGTGAATAAGCGGGTTAGAAAACTGACAAGTTGATTAATGAGCCACTGGATGGCTAAACGTTTCCAGAATAAAGATACCCACAAGTGTCCAAGTGTCTCGTTAATCACAGTGTCCAGTGCCACCACCTTACACTTACGTATATGCAATAAAACAACACTAAACCTTTGATACATCTTTGATAAGAGTACGAGAGTTTCCCAAACTTCGGCAGCCCAATCCTGGATCAGGCTTGTCTGATCCATCTAAAAAGATGGTTTGGGGTAGCTTTACTGCCAAAGGTTCTGGACGGTTTGCTACTGTTGGGGGAACGATGAACAATGATAAATACAAAGCAATCCTGGAAGCTCATTGTGGATAGAGACTTTCCTGATGGAGAAGGCATTTTCCAGCAGGATCTTACTCCATGCCACTTCCAGAAAAATGCTGACATTCTTCGGAGTGGGATAAGCATTCTAAACTGGCCTGGAAACTCTCCTGACTTCAACTCAATAAACAAACGCAGGATCGCGAAACAGGACTGTCAACTGTTGGGAGGTTAACTGCAGCTGTTATCAGGACCTGGTAACACCACGAAGAACTTGTTGAAATGTGTTCAACATTGGTCGATTCTATGCCAAAACGTGTAGCAATGCTTACAAATGCAAAGGAGAGTCATATCTCTTATCTCTTATTTAATCAATTATGTCATATCATTGTAGTGTATTTTTCAAATAAACAATAGCTTTCCAAATAAATGTCAAGTTCCATCACTGTCCCAATT